>NC_056738.1:572703065-572773065 GCF_019279795.1 Protopterus annectens | reverse complement strand
ATTTTGTTCTATTTATATTTGCGTCTATATTACATAATCAAACTTTTAAAAGTTCGAACGTCATATGGTCGACACCATATGATCGAACTTTTAAAAGTTCAAAAATGTAATAAAAAAAATAAACCAAAGTAAAAACCTACCTGAATGGTTTCCCCCCACATGGAGGGGCTGTGCCCCACACACCCTCCGCTCTTTAAATATACCAACTCCGAGATCGCACTACAGTGCAGAAAAGGGAAATCTTCCCATTCCGCATGGTACAGAGATCTCTGTTGAAAAATTCAAACTTTTAAAAGTTCAGTCATATGGTGTCGACTATACATATATATATACATATATATATATATATATATATATATATATATATATATATATATATTTACATATATATATATATATATATATATATTTTTTTTTTTAAATATAAATATATTTTCATTCCTTGTTTGCAAATTATGTCAATAGAATTGACACAGTGCTACACACTGTGAAATTCTTTGTAGTGGCTTCTTTAAGATGATGTTTCATTTCCTGGTGGCTTGGCGGTCATGTTATTGAAAACAAATACTTTAAAATGTGTGTGTACTTCCACCAATGTTTATCTGATGAAGTTCATGTATTTTGTGAATGAAAGCACTTATCTCTCATAGATTTAATCACATTTTTATTTCAAAACATTTTTGGATTAAAGCTCTTCTGAATTTTATCTACAGCAGTTTGTTTCATTGGATTTCCATTTGTGAATTAAAAATAGTTAGCTATTATTCAATGGTATGTACTTGCTCACCATTATTAGAACAGCAAAATTATCTGGCTATGCTTGAGAAGTCATGATAAGAAACAAAAGTAATTTGCCACGTACAGGCTTAAATGGAGTACGGAACAGCATAAAAGAGATAACATCTCTGAAAGAAGAAAATATGTGTGTGTGTGTGTGTGTGTGTGTGTGTGTGTGTGTGTGTGTGTGTGTGTGTGTGTGTGTGTGTGTGTGTGTGTCTGTGTGCGTGTGTGTGTGTATATATATATATATATATATATATATATATATATATATATATATATACCCAAGATGAAAAGGGACAGCATGCTGATTTTGGGGTAATATGACAAACATTTCTTTTCCCAGAGGATGTTTGTTATGCATGCCTAACAAATCATTCCCTGTGAAGTTGTAATGTCAAAAGTCATGTCTGACCCAGCTCTGTTAGAAATGCTACATCTAAAGAAATCCCAATCCCTCCACACCACATGCTCCAGAGACCTCAACCTCATTACCACAATCAACAGAACATGCTGGTGGGACAGGTTCATAACCCAGACACTGCCCATGCACTGGAATAGACTTCCCATACATGTCAAGCAGAGCACCTCACTGGCCCTCTTCAATAGAAATCTTGATGAGTGGATGGGAAATAGAAAGTTCACCCCAGGGATCACTCCAGTGACTCTACTTGATAGATACACTGGGAACAAACATCGGACAGTACGATGCCAGGGCACTTCTATGGGATAGGCTTGTAAAGGCTCCATTAGCCTAGTGCACACCTATGAATCTAAGTAGTTAGAACATTCACTACTGCATGAAACAACTCTGAAACAGCTCTTTACTGAAAGCAAGGTAAAGTTGGAGATTAGTTAACCAGACCCAGCTAGTTATCCATTAACAGAAAAGTGCTGACTAGGTAAGTCAAACGGTAAGTATATGCCTCTTTTACTATCCCTGTGGAACTCAGCAACAACTTAATTTGTCTTGGAATATTCTCCAGCATTCTTAAAAAGAAAACCCTAATTTTACTTCATCAGCTAGTCACCTAACGCCTCTCTATGTGACTCTTAAGTATCATATAATTACATATTGAACAGAGTGTTAATCTTGAAGGTTTGAGTAAAGGATATTTTATGTATCAAATAATTAGCGCATTTTTATTTCATTTTTGTTATTTGGGTAGATCATCACTTATCCTCTGCTTCTTTTGTAGGTAGACCTAGATCTGTACTTCCTGTTTTAAGCAAACCAGTTGAAAAGGCAAATTATACCCCAGTCACTGTTCAGCGTTAACATTACTGTGTACGTAGGCACCGTCCTCTATGAATTTCTGGCATGTAGTCTATTTATCTATTCATCTTTTAACTATATGAATAAATTGAATCAATGCAGGCACTTTCTAGGTTTGAGTTGTGAGCTTATATAGTTATCAAAGGCTACTGCTATATTTACCTGAGTAATGAGGGCTTGAAACTCCCGATTGGAGAGAAACAATAGGTTGAAGCTTCAACCAAGTGAAAAAAAATGTACAGAGGGGCAAGACCATCTATACATAAGTGCACGCCCAAATATTAACATACACACATACACACCTCTCTTTTTCTCTGTCTCTCTCCATATATAGATATATAGATATGCATACAGATATACACACACACAATTCCATGGTTATGCAACTGTGCTAAAAAGACACCTCCCAAAAAAATACAGTTAATCTCTGCTAATATTTTAATTTAAAAAAGCAGCACCACATTGCTTTGCTATGAGAAAAAGCACTCTGTTGTGATTGGCTCATTTAGTTGTTATTGGCAAGTTGCAACCTCTTCTGCTTTATACTTTATACTTGTCCACCTGCAGGAACACCAGATTAAAGTCAGTACACAGTATCATAAAGATTTAATTAGGATACTGTTTATATTAATGCTAATATGTATATGTTCTACTATCCTGGACAAGACATAAATCTTACAAGAAAACATTTTAAATATTTTGCATAACATTCATTGTGACATTTTGCTAATGTATGTAGACCACCTCTAGGAATCACAATAAAAGGTATCATGTACTGTTCTCAGGGAGATAGGACACCCTACTGGTATTCTGTTATAAAACAAATCATTCAGTGTTTTCACTGCTTTCCTAAGCAACCAACAAGATTTATCAACTTCATATTCTTTGGTCCACAATCATATGATAGGAAGCCATTTTCTGAGTGGTTTATTAAACCAGTGTTTTTAATCTCTAGGCCCGTGAATATGCTAAATAGGATAAACGGAATGGAAACAAAGAGATCCAGAAGAGTTACATGTTAAAATGTTTACAGCCTCCACATATAAATGAATTATGCAAAATTCAACTTGTTTTATAAGAATTAATCAGATATACAACTTTAAGCATATGAAGCTGACATCAAGCTTAGTGATGCTGTAGCTACTGACCATGGTTTCACATTGCCTAATCTGACTGTTGCAACAAAAATGCAAAAAGCCTACTTTGAAGTGTTTTCTAGGGAGGCAGCATCACCTGCAGTCTCTAATGTTGGGGCCGTACCCTCACAACTCAACCTCTAAAGATACTAACTGATTTTACACCTAGTCTGAGATGAGGAAAAAACATGTATTTCCATTTCTCTGCGTTAGTGTGTTTAGAATTAAAAGGTAGAATGCAGGGTGCCCTACAAAAAGGCATAGATAAGTAGAGACATATATAGAACATATAACTATTAAAATATGTGCTGTTTTGGGGATTCTTAGCCTGCTAATGAGAAGCAGCTGGCTTTAACTCATGTTGCTTGAGGTTACTTACCACTCAGACATTATTAGGCAAAGGTTTTATGGATGTAAGATACTGAGGTGAAAGCCCTACTGCCGCAAATAGTCCTTAGTCCATGTTATAGGATTGTTCAAGGTTATTACACTTAAGTGAAATAAGAAATCACTACTTTTTATCATTGCAACCTTGACCTTACCTTAGTCTCTTGACGTAAGGTGTGAAAAAGAGAAAAGAATAAATGGAGGAAGGAGCAATAGTTAGGGACGCCTCCTTTATGGTTTAAGATATTTTATTTTATTTGTATTTGTTTACCAGAGTAGTGCATTGGTCAATACTGACCAATTTCAGACCCAGCCCAGGTGAACTACAAAAATTTCACAAACAAAAAAATAGAGAATGCAAGCAGTACCAGAGTAATTCAGACTAACTTCTTAGAAAAAAACTGTATATAAATTTTGGTGAAAAAGCACAATGCAATGTACAGTCTAGCAGAATGCAAGGTACAGTATATATATCAGTTTCTAAAGTGAGTCAATCTTCAGTGAATCTTGACAGAGAAGAAGAGACTTCGAAAGGAAATGGGTTTGGTGATTTATTTATTTAATTGACATTTATTGCCATTTTATTACCAGGGAAGCCTGACTGGGTAGGAGCCTATTTTCATTGGAGGCCGGGGGGGGGGGCTTCAAAGTATTAGAAAACATTTTAAGAACAATAATTTTACAGCTTTTAAAAATAATACTATGTATAAATACAGTTTAAATGTTGTGTCTTTCGGCTTTTCCCGGTTAGGGGTCGCCACAGCGGAACTCCGGTCCGCTAATGATTGGCAGTAGATTTTTACGTGCTGAGTTGCCAGCCCTGACGCACAACCTTCAACGAAGGTACGCCCATTCACACATGTCTCCACACAGAAGATGATCTAGCTGAGAATCGAACAGGATAACATCTTACTGTGAGGCGACAACGCTACCGCAGCAACACCACCACAGTTAATTAGACATAATATAAAAACATTCATTAATATAGAGAAACTAAGGTAAGTTAATAAAATTGAAACAGGAGTTGCAATATGAAGTGAGAGAAAAGCAAACTTATGGTTTATATAGAGAGAAAGCCAGGGGAGAGAAATTGACAGAAGTAAGGAAGTGACTGAAGAAGGAAGAGGAAGGAGATATAAGGTCTGAAGAGGTGTTTGTTGACATTTAAGGATATACACTAAACTTTCAGTTAACCGGCACCCATGGGGATCGATATATGCAGGATAAGTGCAGTTTCTGGTTGCTTGAGTGTTACCATTAAAACAGACCTGACAAATACTTTACCCTATATTATACCATACCATATAGACACTGTATTGATTTGATTTTAATATTGAAATACAGTAATTAAAAGGTTGACTGGAACAATAATATTTTAAATTTATATTTCTACTAGAAAGCATAGCACACAGAATGGTTTTCAGTGGTACTCTGAGTGGATTGGAATTGAATGAACTGAATAGTAAGAGAGTGAATGTATGTATGAAAGCAGAAGTGACTGTGTGTGAGAGACTGGAGAGATGTATGAAAGCTGAAGAGAATGTGTGTGAGAGATTGGTGAGAGAGAGAGTGAGTGAATGCATGTATGAAAGCTGAAGAGATTGTGTGTGTGTGTGTGTGTGTGTGTGTGTGTGTGTGTGTGTGTGTGTGTGTGTGTGTGTGTGTGTGTGTGTGTGTGTGTGAGTGTATGTGTGAGATGAGAATGTGCAATCTGATGCAAACTGACTGAGTGAGTATGGAGCGAGTTATGACATTTTAGTGATTTAGCTTGTTTGATTTGACTTGTTCTCAGGTTGGGGAGAGAGGGAATTTATTTGACTCTTCCTTTTTAATATTCCTAATAATTTGCTATGAGAAGTGACATCAATAGTTATATTATTAAGAGAGAGGACTTTAAATTTTATTTTTTCATAGAAGAGGGATTTGTGGAAAAGAGTAGAAGTTTTTTTTTTCTATTAGTTTGAGCATGAGTTGTGAGTTACAACACCATGTTTCAGTTGCTGTTAAAACTGCCTCGGTATTTTTTCAAGGTGTGCCACATTGTCAGATATGTAATGAGTCATCTGTGCATTGTGTACTGTATTAGGGAGGCCTGTTATGTGGACTTGTGGATGGTCTTGGTGAGAATGTTAAAAAGGATGGGACCAAGGATAGAGCCTTGTGGTACAGTGGTGGTAACTGGGAAGTACAGAGAGAGGGTGGAGTGGCATTTTACCAGCTGATACCTATTGAACAGGTAGCTTCTACACCATAGTAAGGTGGGTGGAGAGAGACCTAACGAGGACATTCAAAGTAGAAGTTTGCTGTGAGAAACGGTATCGAAGACTTTAGACAAGTCTAGAGATTAAAAGGAGACTAGTTTGCAGTGAGCACTGCCTTTATTGAGAGTATCTATATAGGTTAGAAATGCAGTGTTAGTACTCTGAGAAGTACATAAACCATGTTGTGTGGGGCATAGGAGTTCTTCCCGCAGGAGCTAGTTCAGCAATTGTTTTTGAATACATTTTTCAAGTATTTTGGAGAGGGGGGAATAAGTCTAAAATGAGTAATGTCTTTTGAATTTTCTCCTTTGTGCAGAGTGATAATTTGTGACTTTTTCCACAGAGAAGGAACATGGGATTCCTGGACTGACCTATTTATAAGGATTGAGACAGGGTAGACAATGCTATCAGCTGCTATTTTAAGGTAGTTGAAGATCATCAGCTGAAATAGGGCATGGTTTGAGTTTGTTTAAGAGTAGTTTTATATATGATGTGGTCACAGGTTTGAAGGTGAAACTGGATGTGGGGATATGTCGCTTCTGGGCAGAAATAGGATTAGATGTTGGGGAATCCTTGGTTAGAGATGCTATACTATCTATAAAATAAGAGTTAAATTGTATAGCAGTTTGGAGTGATGAGTAATTAGGAGAGGGGGTTAGGGTTGAATTTATGGCCAGAATGCAAGATTTCTATAATAGCTGTCCAAACTTTTTAGGGTTGTGTTTACTATTATTCTGAAAGTTATTATAATCTAGTTTTTGCCTTCGTTAATTGCATTTTAGGATGATTGCAAAACATTCTGAAATTTTCAAGATATTGTGATGTTATATTTTTGCCATTCTTTCTACGCTTTATCTCTGTCCTGCATTACCATTCTACTCTTTTTGGATAGCCACATTGCATTATTTGTTTATAGTCTCTTCCATCAAAGAGATGTAGGGCTATTTGAGATGTTCAGGAAAGTTGTATTGAATTAATTTATAGCATCATCTAATAGGGAGTATTTTTAGAAGTTCCAGTTACTAGATGATAGATTAGCAATAACCATTTCTGGGTTAAACTTGGAAAGGTTGCGTACAGTTTTATAAACATGCTGTTTAAGTGAATGTGTGAAATCTCTTGTTTTTTTTTTTTTATTTCTCCAAGTGTTTTGGTTTTCTAATACGATGATGGGAATGGACCCCATTCCAAAGTCAAAGTATGATTAAAGCTCATGAAATTAGTAATGATTCAATCTTTGATGTTAACCAAAAGTGTTCTTCACAGCACCCTCAATGTGCCCAGTAATGGCTCTTTCTGCAACTCGTATGGAGTTACATGTATCAGTAACATATCTAAGTATGATTGTAAATTTTTTTTATAAGACCTGTTGCTCCTACTACTACTGGAACTGTCTGAGTATCTTTCTTCCACATTGCCATTGCTTCTACCTGCAAATCCTGGTATTTCATGACTCTGTGTCTCTCTGTACGTAAGACACTGTAATCACTGGGTGCAGCAATTTCAATGATCAATGCTATTTTTGTCTTCTTTTTGTGAGCTACTATATCTGTTTTTTTTCACATCTATTTTTTTTAATTGATGATAATGGATGATCCCAGGTGATATAAACTTCACCGTTTTCTATGATGCTTTGTGGCTCATGTTTCCAGTGTTGTTCAGCTACTTCAATATTATAATGTTTGCGCAATCCCCAGTGCGACAGTCTTGCAAACTATTATGCATTTCACTATACAATCCTTCTGCCATTAGTATATCACAACCAACAACAAGATATGTGACTGTTTCCAATTCTGTTTTACAAAACCTACATTTGTCTGTTTCTCCCACATGTTCAATGGACTTTGTAAACCAATGTATGTGTAGTTCACTATCTTGGGCTGCCAATATTAACCTTTCAGCTTTTGGTTTAAATTCACCTCTCCTTAACCATTCCTGCATTTGATCCTGATCAACATAAGGTTTTTCCAAGATTTTTCTATGCTTGCAACTATATTTATGAATTTTTCACATTTCTTGCCTTCTCATCTCATCCTTCACCTTATATTATTTATTTTGTTTTTTTTTGTGCATTCTATTGCTGCCTGATTTTTTATCTACTTCTGGTTTGATTCCTATGCCCACTTGCCACCGATATGCTGCTGATAAACTAAGCAGGAAAGAAATCTTAGACTTATTCTCCTCGTGTTTCAAAACATTCACTATGCTTGGGTTTTGTGAGGTCAGCAGATATGTATGCAGTCCCATGATTGCAGATTTATATACATATAAATCGTTTGATCAGCATGAAACATCCTTCTTATTTTCCTGTCCAACCTAGCCAACACCTTCTGGGGCCAGTCAGTCACTCCAAAACTGTAAAGACAGGAAGAGCAAATTGCTTTATACTTCGGACTTTGTTCCTAGACATCAAATCTGTTTTTCAGTATTAATTCAAGTTCTTCTAAAATATTCCTTATTAAGTTTTATTCCTATTTGTTCATGTTTGATTGCTGAGCCTTTATCAGTTCTCAAATATTTATATCCTCCATCTTCCTCAAGTTGTTTTATAAAACATTCCTCTCCCAAAGTGATGTTTTCTTGGTGCTGCAGCTTTCCTGCTTTAAATGTTGCTTTTGCACATTTATCAAGACTAAATGACATTTGTATATCATCTTAAAAAACTTTTTTGACCACTTGCAGTTGTGCATTCATTTCCTCATCTGATGAACTACACATTTTTAAAGCATCTACAAAAAGAAGATGAGAAGTATTTACACTTTGTTGTTTTTTGGGAGCCAAATTGTAGCCATGACCTAATTTGTTAAGCAGACAACTTAATGTGTTAAGGGCAAGACAAAATAGCAGCAGTGGTAGAAAGTCACCCAGGAATATCCCCCTTTGAATTTTTATCCCTGGAATAATAATTTATTTATTTATTTTACATTTGTTGATCGGGCTAGTCTAACTGGATATATGTCCATTTTCAGTAGAGGCCCGGGGAGAAAAGCTCCAAGCATGAACAGTAAGACAAAGTTAACAATATATAACAATAATATAACAAAGACATGTAATTTGTCCTTTATAGTGGCTTAACTGCAAAGTGGTTTGCCACTGTTTCATGGTCGCTGTAATGTAATGTAATCTATCAGCTTAGGGTATATCTTGTACATTTTTAAGCACTCTTTTATCCATGAATGTAGGATACATTCAAATGCTTTTTTATAGTCTAAACATGCCATACTTAGATTCTTTCCCTTTTTACAGTTCTGCATTATGACTTTGGGGATAATTTAATAAAGCTTTAACTTGGCATGCATATCACCTCATAAGCAGGTGAATCTTATGAAATGAGGCAAGTAGAGTGATCCAAAATGCAGAAAGGCATGTGTTCAGACCCCGTTTCAGTGTCCATAGTGTATGCTGAAAAATTCCACATACAGAAGTCTAGACAGACAAAAGGGGTTGTAAAAATATACAAATGTGGACATAATTCCCATAAAAATGTAAGACCACACACATATGAGCAAAACTATTAGTCTGTATGACAGAAAAATTAAAGGGAATAAGTTAAATGAATATTTTTTTTAATAATCTTGGTATGTTTGTGCTATGTGCCACAATGTGCAAACATGCTCAATAAAAAAAAAAAAAAAGGAAAAAAAGAATTTTATATTATGTGATAGAAATGTAGTATAGGACCTCGCATGAGGTCCCTACAAAGGTGCACTGCTGCTGTTGCGAAGGTGATAGGGCTATGAAGCATGTAGTTTCCAGGCTGTCAGCATGGATAAGTATGCAAATGAGGTGGGATTACTGAACAGTAGAAAGAAGTAATCATGTCCGCATATCCCCTTTGTGTAGGGTCTTACACTATCTTGATGTTTACACAGAATGTGGCTGACATTCGGAGGGGGGGTGCCCTCTCACTTCTAAGCGTTTTTAAGCTTAGGTGCTCATGTTTGCATGGTGCGCCACCTGGCTGAGCGTGTACTTAAAACCAGATGTATTCAATTAGAAATTTTGACCTTTGTATGAGCTGTGCTGCCTGTGCGGTACTGTGCACATTGTCGCACACTGAAATAGGGCCATTAAATTATGTTAATTATATTGTAGGCAGGTGGGATACATCATAGTTAGCATATCACAAATTCTGCACCTACAGCAGAGCTGTATAAAGTATGCATACACCCTACATTATGATTTTCCCCCAATACTCTGGACCATTGGAGTACAGGCTTTGGAATTTTAACTGAGATAATGCTAGGGGCTGCTGCAGGTTTGCTACATCTGTATGTGCTGATGCTAAAGTCATTGCTACTGATGCTGCTGACAATAGTCTTAGGCAGAGAAGGAAAAGAGTGCTCAGGCCCAGGGTAACCTTGCAGGAGCTACATGAGCTGGAGATTGTAGAGAGCTACAGGGTGGACAGGGACATACTAAAATAATTCATTGAGCTCTGCCACCCTCAACTCAGACCCAGAGCAAACAGAGGGGAACCCATCCCAGTGGAAACAAAGGTATGTGTGGCCCTTAGGATACTAGCTACAGGTACTTTCCAAAAACCAACTGAGGACATAATGGAGGTCTCACAGGCATCTGCATCCAGGATACTCCACCAGTTCCTGGATGCCATGCTACCACATGCCAGTGAGCACATATCATTTCCCCTCACTGCTGAGGCAAGGGCCAGCAATACGCCACACTTCTGCCATGTAGCACACTACCCTGAAGTACTGGATGCCATAGATTGCACTCATGTACACATCAAGGCATCACCTGGTGAAGAGGGTAGAGTCTATGTCAACCGCAAGGGGTACCACTCCATCAACTGCCAGGTCATGTGCAATGCCCAAGAGATTATCCTGAATGTGTGTGCTGGCAGCCCTGGCAGTTATCATGACTCCCATTTCTGGCACACATCACAGCTGTTATCCACCCTTCATCAGCATATAAAAACAATGAACTTTTTCAAGTGTTAAATAGAAGTTCAATTAGAATCACATGATACAATCAGCCTACCAAATCTTGTTCATTTAGTAACAATTAAAGCAATTAAAACTTAATAATGAGTAGTTACTACTTACATTATATATATATATATATATATATATATATATATATATATATATATATATATACCATAAGATGTCAAGGTATAATAAAATACAGAACTATATACAAAAATATATACAAAGACAGACCCATATACAAAACGTAGAAAGGTCATAAAATTTCCATCAAATATTATCTCTCTGTCTTTTTACCAATATCGGCTTTAGACTAACAGTACTATTTAAGCCTGGTGGTGAATCTGCTTGAAACCTGACAATCCATTCATATTCTCTCAGTTCAAGTTCATTATTTACATCACCCCCTCTTGAATTCATACTTACTACATTTATACCCCTAAATCTAAATGTATGTGTACTAAAGTCCATAATATGCTTAAAAAGACCATTATTTATTACTTTCCTATTTATTTCTGACTGTTCAATTATACGGTCTTTTAATTTTCTCATAGTTTTTCCTATATAAAATGCCGTGCAGATTGTGCATGTTGCATATACTAGCTTTGTCGTGTTACAATTTACTGAACAATTAAAGTTAAACCTTTCTTTTGTTACTGGATGTTGAAAATCTTCACCTTTATCAAAAATATCCTTGCAACAAGTGCAATTAAAGCATTTATATGTTCCTTTTTTACCATGAGCTACTATGTCCTTATTCTTAAAATCTTTATAACACAGCATTTGTTTTAAGGTCTCCTCATTTCTAAAAGCAAATTTTGGTCTTGGGCCTATCAAATCCTTTAGTTCTGGCATTGCTAATAAGATTATCCAGTTTTTTCTATAATGTCACATATGAATGTTATTTGTTTAAATGTTAACGGATCTGCCAGAAAATTTTTAAACTTATACATATAATCTATCTTATTCATTATCACAGGTGCCCCACCTTTCTCCGCTTGTTTAATAATAATATTATCATTCCCTTTCAAATACTTAAGGGCTATTTACTCTTTATAGGATAGGTTAAAGTTTTCCTTTTTATGTCGTTTTGCATATAGTGTCCTAAGTAGGACGGTATAAGTTTAAAAATTTTCTGGCAGATCCGTTAACATTTAAACAAAGACACCACAAATATATGGGATTTCTAAAATCCATAAATCCTAGAAGATCCACCTTTGAGGCCTATAGTCTCAGGCAAAGGATGGATAACGGAACCTATATCCAAGTATTTGCAGAAGAAACTATCTAGGTATTTATCAAATTGCACTAGTATTGTAAAAGACACAGCATATTTTTTGGAAAAGCTTTCTAAATGGTACGAACAAGGAAATAATTTCAATTTCTTGCTCGTGACTCTGGATATAACTTCTTTATTTACAGTTATTCCGGTAGATTATGGTGTGGAAGCGATAAGAAGTTTTCTTTGTACAGAAACAGATTTACAATCTAGAGAAATAGAGAATATCTGTATGCTCTTAGAAGTGGTTCTGACAAAAAATGTGTTTATTTTTGATAGCATTCCTTACCTGCAAATTACTGGAGTAGCCATGGGCACACCAGTAGCAAATACGTTTGCGAACTTGGTGCTCTATCAATGGGTAAAGGAGTATATATTGAGTGATTACAATGAGCTTAACAGCAAAGTAAAGTCATACTGTAGGTTTGTGGATGATTGCTTTTTTGTCTGGAATGGCACTAATATAGAGTTAAAAAGTTATGTTACATATCTAAATACAACTACAAGTTTTTTGAAGTTTAAAATGGTTTCATCACCTGAAAACATTGTATTTTTAGATGTGAACATATACAAGAAACAAGATAAATTAGAAACCATGATCTATAGGAAAGAGGTGCATGCGAATAGGTACTTAAAAAGAAGCAGCATGCATGCCCCCCATATGTTTAAAGGTATTCTTAAATCACAATTAATAAGAGTTAGCAAATTGAATACTGAGGAAAATAATTTTATAGATCAAGCAAACTTAATGAAGGATGAATTCATTAGGAATGGCTACCCTATACATAGTATAACTACTGTATATAATGAGGTTCTTTCAGGCAGGAAAGATAAGTATAAGCCTATTTTTGGTAAGGATCCAATGTTACTAGTACAAGGTACGCATGAAAATATTGATAGGAATATAGTAAGATATGTGACTACATTTAATGGTAACACAAAAGAAGTTTGTGACATTATAGAAAAAAACTGGATAATCTTATTAGCAATGCCAGAACTAAAGGATGTGATAGGTCCAAGACCAAAATTTGCTTTTAGAAATGAGGAGACCTTAAAGCAAATGCTGTGTTATAAAGATTTTAAGAATAAGGACATAGCTCATGGTAAAAAAGGAACATATAAATACTTTAATTGCACTTGTTGCAAGGATATTTTTGATAAAGGTGAAGATTTTCAACATCCAGTAACAAAAGAAAGGTTTACCTTTAATTGTTCAGTAAATTGTAACACGACAAAGCTAGTATATCTAGCAACATGCACAATCTGCACGGCATTTTATATAGGAAAAACTATGAGAAAATTAAAAGACCGTATAATTGAACATAAGTCAGAAATAAATAGGAAAGTAATAAATAATGGTCTTTTTAAGCATATTATGGACTTTAGTACACATACATTTAGATTTAGGGGTATAAATGTAGTAAGTATGAATTCAAGAGGGGGTGATGTAAATAATGAACTTGAACTGAGAGAATATGAATGGATTGTCAGGTTGCAAGCAGATTCACCACCAGGCTTAAATAGTACTGTTAGTCTAAAGCCGATATTGGTAAAAGGACAGAGAGATAATATTTGATGGAAATTTTATGACCTTTCTACGTTTTGTATATGGGTCTGTCTTTGTATATAGATTTGTATATAGTTCTGTATTTTATTATACCTTGACATCTTATGGTATATATATATATATATATATATATATATATATATATATATATATATATATATATATATATATATATATGTTTTTTATATATAATGTAAGTAGTAACTACTCATTATTAAGTTTTAATTGTTTTAATTGTTACTAAATGAACAGGATTTGGTAGGCTGACTGTATCATGTGATTCTAATTGAACCTCTATTTAACACTTGAAAAAGCTCATTGTTTTTATATGCTGATGAAGGGTGGATAACCCGAAAGCTTCTTATTAAATATTAGCGTTTTTAGTGATTCGTGTGTTGTTATATAAATTCTGCAGTGTGATAAAGAGTTTTCCAGCAACACATCACAGCTGTACCAGATGTTTGCTGGGGGGACATCCCACATGGCCATTTACTGGGGGATGCTGGCTACGCCCTGGAACCTTGGATGATGAGACCCATCAGAAATGCATACACACCCATGGAAGAACACCATAATGAGGGACACGCACAAACTAGGAACATGATAGAGCATGTGTTTGGGCTAATGAAGTCACAGTTCCGGTGCCTCTATATATCTGGTGGAGTCCTGCAGTACTCTCCAGCCACATGTGCATATATGATCACAGAATGCGCTATGCTACACAATCTGATCCTGCAGAACCAACTGCAGCAGGATCAGCAAAGGGGAGGAATACACAGCCGCCCCCCCCACCAGTGCCTAGTTCACCACAGCCACAGTCACAGGAGGACTTGGAGGAGAAACCCCCTGCTGATATCCCTGTAGGCAGACGTAGGCATGCTTAGTATGCCCTGGCTTTGGCTAAAAGACAAGGCATAGCACATTCACTGACAACCTAGGGACCTAGGGACTGACACCTTACTCCTACTCACATACCTATATTAAACTTGATGCCAGGCAACCTACACAAACTTTGAGCAACATGTATTGACTGTGCACTGCTTGCATCAGACAGAGTCAGCCCTGAGCTATATTTCTGTCAACTGTTGCAGTCAGAATGTAAGTCTCTAACCTAAACAGTACTTGTAAGGATTAGTATGATATGGTATTGTATGTATGGCTCTGCTACATTTATGCAAGTAAATATAGTGGGCTATTTGGATAGAAGTAACATCCACATTGGACTACAGATACCCAGTCCACTATCATGTGTCCTTTAATAGTCACTAGGCCTCATGCATGGAATATTCACTACATCAGTCAAGGAGATGTTAAGCAGAGGGGTTATTTGATATTTGGACTACGGTGTATCTAACAGAACATGCAGTGTTGTTCACCCACCCAACACAGCATAGTTCCCATATAACTGCTGTTACAATAACTCATCAATGGTATATTAGCAGTCCATGCAATCTCAGGGCAGTAACATAGAAATTGATCATACATTGTATGTCTCACTTAATGCAGGAATAACAATGTACATATCTATGCTATTGATTGTGTGATGAATGACTACTCTCTGCTGGCAGCTTGGCTGGCTTAGTGGACTAGGGAAGTTAATATGGGTGATGGCATTGATGGTTCTCACCTGGAAGTATCCACATCTTTTGGGTGTGAGTTATTATTATGTTGTTTTTTTACAGACTGTCAGTCTGTGTGTGGTGTAACATTATTAACCTCTGTCACATATTAATTACATCAGACAGCTGAAGAATGCCATGGACAATTTGAGTGAAGTGCAATACTGCAGAAACAGGGACAGATGTCACTGTCTGTAACACACAAAATCCCCAACTGAAGTACAGGTAGGTGTGGCCTGGAGTCAGTGTATAAGTACTGACAATCCCACTGGACATGCTCATACACTTAGTTCAACAGAGTGCAATTCTGTTGCCCCTTGCTCAAAATGATCTTTTATATATAGTTATGTCTATACATACATACATATATGTACTGTCTGTCACTATCTGTCTCTCCCATAGATAGTATAACTATTGATATTGATATACAAATAGAGATTTACCAATATATACCTATATACCTATATATATATATATATATATATATATATATATATATATATGTGTGTGTGTGTGTGTGTGTGTGTGTGTATGTATATATATAAAAACATACATCTCAGGTCTCTCCCCATATATGTACATAACAGCTATATATATATATATATATATATATATATATATATATATATATATATATATATATATATATATATATATATATCATACATACACAGTTGCATTCCTATATACATCCCTGTTATATACATAAATATGTGTGCAGATGTCTGTATTGTCCTACATACCCTGATAATTGTGAGTAAAGCTGCACTATCACACATCTATAATGTTGCTCAAAGGATCCAAAGTAAGGGCTCTACAGTACATAATGCACTTATTTACAGACCCCTGTGCCTGCTGCATGTCACTACACATACAGCAACAGGTGAGCAGGTGGTGTAATGTATAATGTCTACACACACATGGACAGAACACATTGTTCTTGCCCACAGGCTTGCCCATCCAAATGCAAATAGCCACATATGGCCAAATTGGTAACTGTAACCACATAGCTAGGATAAATAACAGTTATCTGACTGATACCCTACTAGATGCAAATAACAGTATGAAGCAATTTCACTCTGCATGCCACAGATGCTGTTCAACACAAGCCTAGTTTGTGTAATAAACAAGTAGTTTGTTTGCTGTCATGTCTAAAACAGGCATCAGCTGTGGTGTGTGTGATAAGTACTGTGATCTATAGTGTGTAAGAGTAGCTAGGTAGGGGTTCTAATCTCATGCCAGGCCACTAAGTGTGTGTATATCTCAGTACGAAATAAATATGATCGCCTCAGTAACTTAGAAAGAGGTAGGGGTTTGCAGTATTTTGGTTGCAGCAGGTGATCTGGGCCTCCAAATGCCTGACCACAACTAGGCCTGCTGATGTTATCAAGCATAGGATGTTCTAAAGAATTAGTAATAGCAGACTTGAGGTGTAGCATGTGCATCATGTACTGTGATCTGTAGTGTATACTATTAGATAGGTAAGTATTCTAATCGACAAGCAGCCAGCTTGCAGAGTGTGTGTGCTGTGCTGTGTCTTATAAACAGTAAGTCAAAGTGATGCTATCCTCAATGTAGCCAGGTTTGTGTGTGTGGCTGTTAGAGCATTTTACATCAGCTTATGGAATCATAGGATCTTTGAAGTTTAGAAGCATAATGGCCCTTCAGCCTTCACAATCCTAGCCATGTTTATACCCTTATTTACATGATCAGCACATATTGCCCCTGTCCACATGGGACACAGGCAGAAGCCATGTGGTAAAATGATGGTCACCCAGCCAATCATAAAGATGACATCTGACAAGGTCCACTGAGGTACTCTGTTTGCCATTAGGCAGGATTCTATTTCAAAGATGTGTTAGTCTGCTAGACAGATCTCTCTCACCAGCATGTATTACTAATGTCACATACCAGGTTAATGTCCTCAGAGTGAGTAATCCATGTACCATGCCACCTGCAGATATGCAACATTTGCAATCAAGCAGGGTCACACATTGCCCTGTATGCAAGGCAGAGATCACCTCTGAGTAGTTTATATGCCACAGGCTACAATAACCACTGATTTCAGATGAAGCCCCTTGAACAGATACGGAATATGTGAAGTTTCCTTGTGAGGGGCAGTGTATTGTGTGCAGTTTGCAGTACTTGGAAAGGTGCAGTACCAAATGGCCATTATACCCCCCATATTGGCATGCTGAGGGAAGAATACATGGAGGTTATGAGTATGTCAATTTCAGATGACTGTACCCTGTGACACATGATTCACATCTTACCAATGGGGAGATATGGTAATCTCAGGTACATTAGGTGTAAACATGTGTGGCCAGGCTTGTGTGCCCAGGTCTATCACCCTTAAGTATGTACATCACACATTGCGACTGATGTGCTACTTACAGGAACATAGGTGTTACCGATGGAAATTATACTACATATATATTTGCATGGAGATTATGGCCATTCGAATGTCAACAGGCATTTGTTCATCAATACCGTCCTGGAGAATATTGACATAAACCACAGAGTGTATGACCACTCACAGTTTGCAGGCATCAGCCAACACTGTCAACCACAGACATTCAGTGTTCACTTGTATCATGGATAAATGGATTCCAAGCAGTGCAGGACCCAGGACTGAGCCCTGTTGAACACTGCTGCTTACAGATCAGCTACTGGAGGTGGATTTCCCTATTTTGAGTATGTGTGCCATCAATGAGGCACTTAGTGACCCCTATAATGATATTATCATAGATGTATAAGTGAGTGCTTTTGTCAGTAATGCCTGGGTGGGGCATAGAGTCACATGGCTTGTCTACATCCAGGGGACTGTATTCCTTGATATCCCCTCACCCAGGTCCTTGGTGACTGCCTCGGACAGGTCCACCACATTTAACAGCATGATCTCCCTGTCAGAGCACCAAACTGTGTACAGTCAACTGTTTGTAGATCACATATATGTTTGCTGATCAGCTCCATGATGATTTGCCCCATTGGTGTACAGATATGGCTACTCAGGCAAATAGGTCTATAGTTCCCGTGGTTGGTGGATAGGGATAACAGATGCCATTATCCAGTCAGCTGGGATGCAGTCAGTGGTTACAATATGATTGCAAGGAGTTCCCAATGGTGTTATTAATCCTTGTTAGATCCAATGTAGGGTACAGGCTAGGATGTTAGCATGTCCAATAGATGCTGTGCATCCCCTATAGGACAGTTACGACCTGGTCCGTAGATATAGAAGGTACAAGACAGGTTGTAGGAATATCATGAGGCTGGCACATGTGGTGGGGACAGGGGAATGAAGTTAGTGCAGAACCTGTTGGACAACAGGTTAGCTATGAGTACAGAACTATTATATGTGGTATCATGAAGTATGAGTTCACCGACACTCTGGGCCTGTATCTGAGGTTACACATGTAACTACACTGTGCATTGTAGTTATGCTTTGTGGGGGAGGCTAATGTAGTCACATACTGTTTCTACACAATGTCACAGCAACACTATGTGCTTTTTTTAGCTGACAAGGTTGTGCCTCTATTTTAGGGGGCACCCTCACCCCAACTGTCACACAGCAATGTCCACATCTTAATATATAGCCTGCTAATAGCAGTTGTCCACCACACAGGTTTGCTATGCCGTGAGGAGCTCATGTTCTTCCTGCCAGGTACAGTAGAGTCTATGCAGTTGTACGTCTGCTTACATAATGAATGGGTGTTGAGCTCTGTATACTTGCCCATCCCATTTGAGGGGGGTGGTGTGGTCACACTATGTAAACCATCCCATAGGAGGTAATACATTGCTTTGCTAAAATACATTTCTGCATTTTCTGCAAGGGGGTGTGGCACCCATGCCCTGGCCCAGCAATCAAGGAGCCTCAATCCTCACCACTAACACCAGAGAGGGTGTCTTATAGATGAGAAAAGGATAATAAATACACACAGTAAAGTGCAATTTCCCTTAAAAGCGCACAGAGATCACAGTCAGTCTGGGGCTGGTCCCTCCCTTGCTCCCCAGGTCCCAATAAGACTCCCCACTGGTACAGCTATAGGGTCCAGATCTCAGCCAGCTGGGCAAGCTAAAATCTCCAGCACCCTCTCTGTTCAACCTGTTTGTTGTGTCCCTGCCCAAGTAGCTGACACACACACACACTTTGAGATAAGTTTATACAACCACACAGACACTCCCGGGGAAGGCTGGCACAGGTTCTCCAGCTGTGCTCCCTTTTCCCAGACTATATAATAAGACCCAATAAGACTCCCCACTGGCACAGCTATAGGGTCCAGATCTCAGCACTGTAAGCAAACAACAGAAGGGCCAAATATTTGTCCCACTCCCTATTCAGCTGATCTGCAAATGCCCGGAGCATGGACTTGATTGTAGAGTTTAATCTCTCAACAAGACCATTAGTCTGGGGATGGTAGGGGGTGGTCTTTATGTGCTTCACTCCACTGGACTTCTACAGACAAGCCAGCAGGTCTGACATGAAATTGGCACCTCTGTCAGTCAGTATTTCTTTTGAGAAACCTACCCTGCTGAAAATCTCTAACAAAGCATTGCCACCTTCTCTGCCTCAATGGAGGACAAAGCCACTGCCTCAGGGTATTGTGTAGCATAATCCACTACCACTAGGATATACTTTTCCCTGTGGAACTTGGGGTACTCAGAGGTCCCACAATATCCATACCTACCCTCTTAAATGGCTCCTCAATCACATGCAAAGGCAACAAAGAAGCTCTCACCTTGTCTCCTGCCTTGCCTACCTTTTGGCACTGCTCACGGGTCCTGCAGTACCCTGTTACATCTCTGGAAATTCCAGGTCAATAGAAGTTCTGCATAATACGTCTCTTTGTACATTTTATGCCCATATGACCTGCAAAGGGAATATCATGGGCTATGGCTAGAAGCACCAGATGGTAGGCTCTAGGCATTACCAACTGATGCACTCTCTCACCTTCTATCCCTCCCTCAGGGGTCCACTTTCTGTATAGTAACCCTTTGCCCCATTATACAGATTCTCCCTTTCCTTGAGAATCATGTGCCTCCCTAGCTATCTGCCTCAGGCCTTGCAATGTAGGGTCTGAGAGTTGAGACTTTCTCAACTCTCTCCTTGTAATCCTTCCCAGCTCCCCTTCCACAGGAAGTCTGGAATCCTCTGACAGGAGTGCCTCACTGTAAGCCTGGGTACTACTACTCACTTCTACCTTTGCAGTCACTCTGTACAAGGGAACATCAGTACCCACAAGCAACTGTGGCTCACATTCAGTCTCACTGCTACATAGTAGCTCCTTCCCTAAAGTAACCACCTCACCAGTCCTGGCTGCAAGTATGCAGTCTGTCTGGGTCTCCCCCAGGCTACCAGACACACATGCTTGTCTCCTAGCCTGACCATGTGTAACTGCATAAGTACATGGTACTGCCTCATCCAAATCCTTCCCTATCAGGACATCTGCAGGATGGTAGTTTGGTACTCCTGTTGTCTCAAGACAACCTACTATTGGCATTTTGTCTTTCCCACTTACTGGCTCCCTCACCTTTTGTTCCCACCTTGCCTCCGTGGACACCTGCATGCCACATGGCCCCACTGGTTGCATTCAAAACATTTAACCCTAGCTCCTGGATGTGTACCTGGACTAGTGGCTTCCCCTGCTACTGGAAGATTCTGTTGTGGCAGTCTGTGCTGCCCACCATGGGTTCCTTTAGACCCATGCACAGTACTGGGGGTCCCCTTCCTGTGCAGGGCTGCTCTGCTTGCCAGGTATAAGTCTCCCTTCTTCCCCAACTCCTCTGAAGTGGCACATTGTCTATCAGCTAGCCAGATCCAAATGTCCTCAGCAAAGTGCCAAGGGCTTGTTCCCTCACTAAAAGGTCTGCCAGCCCTTCAAAAGTAGTGACCTGACATCCACTCACCCACCTATGGAAATAAGTGCTCAAGTCAGCAACATATTCACACACACTTTCATCTGCCTTGTGTCTATGCTCATGAAATTTTTCCTATACGTTTCAGGTGTTAGCTTAAACAATTCTAACAGACATTTTTTTACAGCAGTATAATCAAAACATGCAATGTCAGACATTTTAGATAAAACAGTTGCAGCTTTACCATGGAGTAACGGGGTCAGGAAACGTACCCAGAGCCCTTGGCCAACTTCATACTGCTTACATACCCTCTCAAACATATGAATGAAACTATCAAAATTATCCCCCTCTTTAAACTGCAGAAGAAATTTATTGACCTTTTATGCTTCTGGGGTCGAGTTACTCCCTTCCCCATTACCTCCATGACTCTGGTGAAGAGTCAGCATCTCCTTCTCATGTTGCATCTGCTTCTCTTTTTCCTCAGCTTCTAGGCACAGCAGTTTCTCATTCACATCACTTTCTAGACACCTCAGTCTCTCAGCTGCTTCTAATTCCACACACCTGGCCTCCAACTCAAGTCTCATTAGCTTCAGCTGGATTTTTAAGTCCACTGCAGAAAGGTTGAGCTGTCCATTCTCCAAGGGCATTATATCTCCACTGCCAGTCTGATTATCCTCCTGGTTGCTGTTTTCTGATGCAGCTGTAACCAAGGCTGCAATCAGGTCTGCCTTAGTCACGTTTCCATGCACCAGTCCCGTAGCCTGGCACATCTCTGCCAGCTGGCTCCTTGTCTGCTTTCCATACTCCTCTGCTGACATGCTGCCTGCTCACCCTGACTAACTAAGCTAACAAAAGAAATAAAACAATTGTGATCTGAACTCTGAGTATTCACTGCGTGGCTGTTTTAGAGTACAAAACACCTTCAAAATTCACTGTACACAAGCTACAGGATTCACTCTACCCACACCACTACAAGTCAATTAGTATTTGCCAACTAATTAATATGTGATGTGGATATCCCACCGCTGCCAAACAATTAATATGTGATGCCTGTACTCTGGCCCAGCAATCAAGGGGCCTCAATCCTCACCACTAACACCAGAGAGGGCATCTCATATATGAGGAAAGGATAACAAATACACACAGTAAAGTGCAATTTCCCTTAAGAGCACACAGAGATCACAGTCAGTCTGGGGCTGGTCACTCCCTTGCTCCCCAGGTCCCCAATAAGACTCCCCACTTGCACAGCTATAGGGTCCAGATCTCAGCCAGCTGGGCAAGCTAAAATCTCCAGCACCCTCTCTGTCCAACCAGTGCTTCATGTCCCTGCCCAAGTAGCTGACACACACACACTTTGAGATAAGTTTATACAACTACACAGACACTCCTGGGGAAGGTTAGTACAGGTTCTCCAGCTGTGCCCCTTTTTCCCAGACTATATGGTAGTACCATGACACCACCCAGCTAATATTTATTAGCTACTCAAAGACCCTTTAAAGGGTGTCCAATTATTACTGTGCAATATTATTATCTAATTGGTAGTTGTGACTAAACAGTCAAGGCTTGCTAGAGTGACTTGGTACAGGATCAATATAAGCATGCAATGTACTTTTAGAGCTTAACTTATCTCTACACAAAACAGCCACAGTTGAAAGGTTTTAAAATATTTAATAATAAATAATTAAAACCACAAGACACTACTTTCTACTACACAGTGCTAGTCAAACATTCAGAGATCACACAAAAATACTTAAAATAATTCAGTAGTACAGTTCTGATGTCACTAACACTTAGTCTAATCTTTCTAGTTCCTAGCTATTTCTAAAAGAAAACACAAATCTAAGATAGCTTACATATGAGCAAGACAGTGCTGTGAGTTGGATGATCAAGACAAAAATGCTTAATGCCTTCTGATTATCTCTTTTTAAATTGCTATTGCAGTCCTGATTCCCATTACATATTTTTTTACACTTTCCTGGTGTTCCCAGGCTGACAGAAACTGCATTTACATTTTTTACACCTAGGCATAAACCAGAGCAATACAGGAAATTCCACATGTAAATTCTGGTCATTAACTTTAGCCTTAAAACAATAGGCAGGAAGCCTTCATTTAGCCCGTCCGGAGCCAAATTGTAAACATCAAAGACAGTCATGAAATAATTTTAATTTCAAAGGACAGACAAGAAATGCTTGACTTAGTTTTCTTTACAGCAGAGGGCAATGTTGCTGCTTTGTTTTGAGTTCAACATTTCACAGCATATTCTTTCATTTAAGAAAACAAGCCTGTAATTCAACATTCATATTTACAAATGAAGAAATGGCTAGGCTGGCAGCTTTCACAGGGGGTAAGGTCTGATAGCTTTATGGAGACTGATCTGTGGTCAGATCTCACCAGGGAGGACCTACAGTGGGGGGCTGCAGTGGTCATCCATATTGCATTGCAAAACACATGATGCACTATGTTGGCTCCCCTTGTGGGGATGTCATGCCACTGTTCCAGGGCATTGTAGTTCAGGACATGGACTAACCTTTGTTCAAATGAGCTTCAGCATGACTAAGCAACACAGTTAGTGGTTACTTAATGCCACCCCAAACCATGGTGTACTGATATATCTTGATAGACACATGTACATTTAAATAAGCACAACAGGTGTCTGGATTCATGGAGCTGCTCCTGTAGCTGGAAATGGCTTGATTAGGTGCCATTCCAGCAGTGAATATCACCTGCAGTGTCTTCGGGAAAGCATAGTGCTAAACTAAATCTGGATGTGTATCTATCCTTAATGAATATGTATACACCACCTGCATTATCTTGCACACTGTCAGTTTGAGGTCTGAACATGTGGAAGGACATGCAGTCTGGTATGGCTGTAGTGCTGTCCACAGCCATGAACCAGGTGTCTTTGATTGCACAAATGTGTGCATACTCCAAGGTGGGGACACCTTCCACAGAGTGGGGTTAGTATTGCCATTCATACTACACCACATTGATCTGCTTGTTTTGACTGCCTTGGATTTTGTTTTTTACCGGCTTGGTTCATTCGTATTTGTGGTTCTTTAGTTGGTTCATTCATGGCAGAACAACTCGAATCAAATGTTTTCGTGGACACACCAGCATTACTGAAAGAAATGATGAATGACGACAACAACTCACCAGTTACTAGAGGCGAATTTAATAAGGTGATGCTTCTCCTATCTCAAATCCTTGAGAATACGAAGACTCCATTATCTGGACAGTCTGAGGTACCGGGTAACCAACACCAGTTCAAGGACCAGCACACCACAGGCAACGGGCTTGGTTTACCAAAACAAATTACTGCCCGTGAAGGAGAGAGATGTGGCGGTCCTATGGTAGACATTGAACAACAAAACCACGGTAAAAGAGATGTTAACAACAAACACCACATTCACTGTGGTAATGGGACTACAGGTGCCGACAACTTTAATTTTGATACGTGGTCTAGTCGGCGATTTAATTTTAATGAACAGACATTTGACAACAGATTTGAGACGTTTGACAAAACATTTAAACAATTTAAAGACAGACTGTATGCCTTGAAAACAAATCAATTAGAAATTGATTATTTAAACAAATGCATTTCAACGTAAAGAGTGCCCAAAGGGTTGAGATTGTTTAAATACCCAAATAATGTTAAGCAGAATTCATTGTTATACAGACAGTTAATCGAATTGTTTAATAATACAGGTATAGAAATGCTAAAGTTAATGGTCAGGGATTATGAAAGTCAAAAAGAAATGTTAAATAAAACAAACGTTTTACACAACAAAGTTTTAAATTTTAACAGTGGGAATTTTGATCAAAGAAAATATGAGAACTTGTTTGGAGAAATTGACAATTACTGTGATAAAATCATTTTTAGAAAAATGAAGAAGCTTGACAGGGATTTAAAGGAATACAGGAACGGTAGAGCCTATTCAGTTTTTAACAACACTTCTGGGATACCTAACTCAGACAGCGACAATGTAATTGATTTAGTAAATGATGACAATGGCAATAACAATGAGCACTTTGGTCACCCTTTAGGGGAAGGAACGGTAAGGAGAAGCGAGAGGTTAGCAGAAAAGCAAAGGAAATACTCTTACCAGAACCCCCAGTTTTACAGGGGAGGGGGGGCCAGACACCCAGGGAGAATTCGAAATTACTGATGATAAAATCATTTTTAGAAAAATGAAGAAGCTTGACAGGGATTAGAGCCTATCCAGTTTTTAACAACACTTCTGGGATACCTAACTCAGACAGTGACAATTTAATTGATTTAGTAAATGATGACAATAACAATTTACTGTATTATTGCATTGTTTAGCCTGTTTCAAAAAAAAAATACTATCTTGTTTGCTCGTTTCCCACCTTTTCTAGCCAGTACATATCTCAAGCTTTGCTTGTCTCAGGACTTTATTTTCTGTGCTCAGAGCTATCCAGTCCTTGCATTGGTAGAGGGAAGTCTTACATCCTACCAGTGGGACTGGTGAGCATTGTACTGCCTATCTAACACTAGAGAAGTGGTTTCCAGCTCTGGAATTGTAATTTTATTAGCCTTTTGGGCTGATTTCTATCCCTTTCAACTTTCTGGCTTAAAAACGTGTGTGTTTGCACATTTTTCACATCGTGCAGCACTGCAAGGCTACAGTTAAACTATTCCAGGTGCCAGAAAGTCTGCTCTTCAAATTTTCCCTTAAAACTAGCTGGTTTCTCAGTAGTAGCAATAAAATCTGAACCCCTGTGACTAGCACTTGCTCTAGAACCTGCTGGAGAGCACTAGGAAGCCTGAAACAGATACAAGCACTCAGCTCTCCTTGACAATAAGGAGAAATTAATCATAGGCACTAACCAGCCTATAATTGCAAAGTACCTTGCAAAGGTAAGGGAAAACAGCTCTTAAACTTTACATAAAAGCACCTAAACAGGCATGTCCAAGGGTCAGCTTCCAGTGATTTCTCTTGCCCACCTGGTGAATCTGGGCATACTGGGGCAATGCGGCAACTGCCTCATGTATGCAGACAATCCTCTCCTCCTACCACCCAACACTACAACCTGTGAGAGATGCACTTACATAGCCAAACTGAAAGCAAAGCTCTCTCCGGCCAAGATTGTGCTAGACAGTCAAGAGGAGAAGGTTAACACCTGCATCACACCTCAAGCAACTCATAGCCCTTCAAAACCCACACCATTAACACCCACACATAGCAACACTAAACCCACATATGCGGAGGCCCTTAACATTAACCTGCCCAAGCAACAAGGACCTCCGAAGCTGAAACGCAAAACAAACACCAGTCACAACCAAAGTGACACATAGCTCACAACACCAGTGTGCCACCCAACAACAGCCCCTAAGGCAAGACAATGTACCCAACACTTTAGTCATAGGTGACTCTATAGTCAGGCACACTGATGTCCCACTCACCAGACTGAACAAGGAGAAAATTACAGTCAGCTGCCTGTCGGGTGCCAGGATCTGCCACATAACGCATGCACTCAAGTCACTCCACAACAAGTACAAATATGACTCTGTCATTGTCCATGCTGAAGTGAATGACTTGAGACGTACCTCCATGGACTACATGAAAAGAGATATGGAAGAGCTCTTGGATCATGGGACCCAGGCAGGTATGACCCTAGCCCTGAGTAGCATCCTGCCTTCGCCCTGAATGATACCACAGTATAAGGACAAAATGATTGACTTCAACAATTGGCTAAGCTTCTGGTGTCATTCAAAGGGGATCCAGTATTTGTCTGCCTGGGAAGACATGATTGACAAACCACGATGCTTTGCCAGTGATGGTCTGCACCTGTCACCCCTGGGATTCAGGTTACTGGCTAAAGCTCTTGCCACCCCTATAGTGCCTTTTTTAGGCAAGGTTCAAAGGATAAAACCACCACCGTAACAGATAGAAGCAGGCAAAATGTGAAGGTAATGCTACTCAATGCTAGAAGTCTAAACCTCAAAATGCACTCTCTCAAGGCACTCCTAAAAATGGAGAACATTGATATCTGTGCAGTAACTGAGACCTGGTTCAAGGCTCCAGAGAGCACCCCTGCAATACCAGGCTACAAATCTTACCACACTTTTCAGCCATAAAACCAGGACCGAAACACTAAAGGTGGAGGAGAGTCCATATTCACCAGGGATATTCACACCTCCAGGCTTGTTGCCCAACACAATGCATCTGAAATTCTCCAGGTGCAACTAACACTAGCTAAGACTGCAATCCAAATTATAGCTTGCTACAGATCCCCAACCATGCCCCAAGATTCTCACTACACCTTTCTAAACATACTGGAAAATATTAAGATACAACCAAACACCCTAATACTGGGTGATTTCAACTACCCTGCCTTTAATTGGGAAAACTACTCAGGTACCAACTCCTTTTCCCAATGGTTCTTGGAATTCATAAATTCCAACGCCCTGGATCAACTAATCCATTGTCCCACCAGGGCCTCCAGTATCCTAGACCTGGTCATTACCAACATGGGAGATAGATGCTCCACACCAGTGGTCACCCCCTCATTGGTCAGGTCTGACCATAAGCAAATCACCCTTGATATCCACATCCCACCCCACCCCCTAGTAAGGAAACCTCCTTAAAAAAACTTCTCCAAAGCCAACTTCAAGCTAATGAAGTCAGAAGTGACAAACTTCAGAACACCCATGCAGACAGGATCTGGAAGTTCGACTGCAGAATCCTACACTAAGGTACTGTACGAGCACATCCACTCATGCATGAATCGTGCCATCCCAAATAGAACCAAGATACTCTTCTCCAAAAAAAGGAAGCCAATCTGGTGGTCCCCTGCTATAAACAAACTATACAACAGAAGGAAGAAACTGTTGCAAGAAAGAGGAAAATCCCAGGATGCAAAAAACTCCCTCATCAGCCTCAGTAAGAAGCTGAGATCCCTCATAAAATCCTCAAAAGCTAGCTACGAAAATAAAATTGCCAAAGATTCCAAAGACAACCACGAGGCATTCTATAGTTATGTCAAGAATCTAAATGGCAATGCTCAGATCTGCTCCGAGTTACAACAGAATGGCATTAAATATACTGATTCCAAGGTTATTGCCAATATCCTGGCAGATCGATTTAGTGCCAACTTCACCCCACTCTCATCCCCTAAAGGGCTCATCTCTATACCAAAAGATTGCCAAATTCCGATAATCACGGCCACACAGGTAGAAATGGCACTCTCCAAAGCTAAGAATAAGCATCTATGGGACCAGATGACATCCCAGGCTGTGTACTACATGAATTACAAAATGAACTGGCACCTCACCTAAGTGTCATGTTTAATCATAGCCTCACCTCAGGATTCGTGCCCACTGAGTGGCACACAGCTACAGTTATCCCGCTCCACAAGGGAGGATCCACCTTGGATCCCGGCAACTACCGTCCCATCAGTCTGACAAGCCTGATTTGCAAGGGCATGGAATGCATTATCATGGAACTTATAAACAAAGACATTGGCAACCTTCAAACACTGGACCCCACCCAGTTTGGGTTTGTGAAGGGACGATCTTGTCTCCTGAATCTGAATGACTTCTTTGAATCAGTCTCTAGAACTGTGGACAAGGGAAAGGCAGTCCACACAGCCTATCTGGACCTCGCCAAGGCCTTTGACACCATCCGCCACTCTGGAATCATAGATAAACTTACTAAGCTGGGCATAAATCCCTACGTCACTTGATGGGTTGCTAACTGGCTTACTGACAGAACCCAGACAGTAAAAGTAGCCGACTCCAAATCCAGCTCCAGACAAGTGACAAGTGGAGTACCTCAGGGTTCAGTCCTGGGACCACTTTTGTTTGGCATCTACTTCTCTGAAGTACAGGCCAACACTAAGGGACTCTGGCTAACAAAGTTTGCAGATGACTGCAAACTGGGAGCCATTATTGAATCCCCAAATGATGTGGATATTCTACAAAAGGGCCTTACAGAAACAGATGCCTGGTGCCAGAACCATGGGCTCAAGCTTAATGCCAAGAAATGTATAGTTATCCCCTTTGAAAAAAAAACATGTACCCATGAATTACCACATAGGTGGCAGGACACTAAACATCAAAAGTTTGATGAGAGACTTAGGGACACAGGTGGACAGTGGTCTCACTTTCAATAACCACATTGCCACAACAGTCAGGAAATCCTTCTATGTGGTGCACCTCATCACTAAGGGCTTTTCATCCAGAAAAAGGAGGTCATTGTCCCACTGTACTCATCCCTAATTAGACCCATTATAGAGTATAATGCTCTGTTTAGTATGTACCTCACAAGACATCTGCAACAGCTGGAAAGGCCACAGAAATACCTCACTAAAAGAATCACAAGCCTAAAGCAGATGCCATATACTGACCGTCTAAAAAAACTCCAGCTATACTCTGTGGCATATCGTCCACTCAGAGGCGATCTCTGCTTAACATACAAGGCCATGTCAAACCCTGAGCTGTTGGACATGCTCCACTTAAAGAAATCCCAATCCCTCAGAGTCACATGCTCCAGGGATCTAAACCTTGTCATCACAATGAACAAAACATGCTGGAGGGATAGGTTCCTGACCCAGAGCCTCCCCATACTCTGGAATAGACTTCCCATACTTATCAAGCAGAGTGCCTCATTGGCCCTCTTCAAAAGGATCCTTGATGATTGGATGGGAGATAGGAAATTCACCCCGGGGATCATGTCAGTCACCCTGCTAAACAGGGGCCTGAAGAAGTAAATATTGTGGGAAGAAATATCCAGGGAATTGTTATGGCTAGGCTTGCATAGGCCCTAGGGCTGATAGCCTAGTACCAACCTATGAACCTATGAACTGGTAGATTTTGATGTTGTGCTCACACCCCTTGACAATGCACAGGATGCTGACCAGGATATGATCCGAAATTACTTGGATTCAAGAGTCTGCAAACATAATTATTTTAGTATTTATAACTTTACAGATTTAGTAGTCAATGAGACTTACTTTAATTTATTTACTAAAGGATTTCATTTTGTTCCCACATGTCCTGGTTCATTGGTAAGTACATTAATAGACATCAAGTTATTTATTAGGCAGCTTAACTTACAGATTTACTTTAAAGGTGTACACCTAAATCAAGGTGAAATGTCTAGAAAGAATTTGTTTAATCCACCAATGAATTCATCATTAAAAATATTTGAAGAGTTAATTGAAAAAGAAGTGAGAAAACTGAATAGTAAAGATAATTTCATTAATAATTTATCAGAAGAAAAAAATTGTTGTTGAAATTATTAAAGGATGAAAATTGTAGAGGGATGAAGCCTGACAAAGGGGGAGGAGTGGTCCTGATGTACAACGAAGAGTATGATACATATATACATAACATTTTACAGGACTCGGAACATTACACTGTCATTTCTCGTAATGAAATTAACATTTCATATTCTAAAATTAAATATTATTTGTCAGATCATTTACTACAAAGTAATATAAATGAGAAACTATTTAATTTTTTTGCATGTTGAGAATCCTAGGGTCCTTGCTATATTTGGGATCCCTAAAGTGCATAAAGGGATTGATGAACTAAAATGTAGACCTATAGTAGCAGGAGCTGGTAGTATCACTGAGCCTTTAGCGATTTTTGTGGACTCCCAGCTGAAGAAATTCATAAACTCTGTTCCTCATATAACAAAAGATTCTTGGATTTTTTGAGGAGAATAACTAAGGATAAATATGATGTGGATATACTTTTAGCTACTATAGATGTAGTAGAGTTATTCCCAAGTATCCCACATGAGATAGGTCTAGAATGGTTTGGAGAAATTTTATGTACTGAAACAGGATTAGGCAATAACACTATTAATTTGATTATGGAATTCACTGAAACGATGTTGAAAAATAATTTTGTTTATTTTAATGGGGGCTTCTATCAACAAAGAAAGGGAGTTGCTATGGAGGCAGCATGCCCTTATATGCTAATTGTGTTCTTTATTATTGGGAACAGAAATTTGTCCTTAACACAGATTGGCGGAGATATATCACCTTTCATACCTGCTACCTGGATGACATTTGTTTATTATGGAAAGGTCCAAAAGGAGAATTCAATGAATTCATGTTTTATTTGAACAATTCTACTGATTTTCTGACTTTTAACTACACTACTGATGATTCCAGTATTATTATCTGGATGTTACACTATATAAGGATACATTAAACAATTGTTTTCAGTCTAGGTTATATAGAAAACCCACTTTCTCCAACACTTATTTGCATTTTGAGAGTAGACACCCATATTATCAAAAGAAAGGGATAGTAAAAGGTCAGTTTATAAGGGCATCAAGAATGACTAGTATCAATTCTGTATTTTTAGATGAGGTCAAGATTGTAAGTTCCCTTTTTTGTAGAAAGAGGATACCCTAAACTTATGGTAGATAATTTAGTTGAGGAAGTTATTAAACATAGGGACAGTAAGTTCTTTCCATTACTAGGTTTAGGGTCCACGGAAGGGACAACACATTGTGATGGTAGAGCTGAATATGGTGTGGCTTTAACACACACCTTTTCCACCACATCATGTAAAGTAGAGGAGATTATTAAAAAGTATTGGCCCATTCTGAAAGTGAATGAGGATACAAGGGTACATATTCCAGAACACCTATCTTTTGTGAGAAGGAAAGGTATGAATTTGAAGGACATGTTTGAGAAGAAGAATAACAACACAGGGAAGATTGTTAGGTCAAGAAGAGGTACATTTAAATGTGGTGCCTGCCGTCAATGTGAGTATATTTTTGAAGGCAGTGACATATGGATTCTCTCTAGACGTATTAGGATGGTAGCCTCTAAACATTATAATTGTGATACAAAAGGGTTAATATACATAGGAATTTGTGGAGTTTGTAACAGTTTTTATATTGGAAAAACTGTACGTACCCTTAGGAAGAGGATCTATGAACATCTTTATGAAATTACTAAATGTAAGGAATTTAATGCCTTTTATAGGCACTCTTTAGTTTGTAAAAACATGAACATTAGGTTTACAGTAGTGGAACAGGTAGTCACTGAACCTCGTGGTGGTAACTGGGAGTCCAGGGTTGAATTTAGGGAGTTACTCTGGCAGTTAAAGACTGATGCTGGCAGACCTCTGGGCCTTAATGATTGTATTAGCATTAATAGTGTTCTGAAATTACGACAAGCTAAGTTATGACTGTATTGTAAAGTTCTTTTAATTATCACAGTACTCAACATTTTTCATTATTTGGACAGTATTTTTAGTATGGGGTTATTTATTACAACAACATTTATGTATAGATGCATCTATTCAGGTCAACATAGGAACAATTTATAAACTATGGTAATGGTGAATCAATTATTTTTAAGATATTTTGGAAGTTGTATGAATTTTGAATACATGCATACATTTAAATATGGCATTCAAGGGGAGGGATGGGTTCTTTAAGAAATGACTATTTAATTAATTAAGTGGGTATTTAATACACCTGAATAAATTGATTTTCAGTTCTGATGAAGCTTTGTATTATACAAGGTGAAAGCGTGCTTAACATTGATTGTGTGTGGCTTTGTGTAGAGCCTTTTTACTGCATTTTGGAATTCGAGTATTAAAACTATTTTTACCAACTATACCACGTTGATCTGCTTGTTTTGACTGCCTTGGATTTGTTTTTTTACTGGCTTGGTTCGTTCGTATTTGTGGTTCTTTACTATTGACATTCCTAGCATATAGTAGCATAACTGTAATGCTATATGAAGATGGCATACTCACTGGAAAGTTCTCCCTCGAGATAGTGCCTATAGAATGCACTGTGAGGTGTCTTCAGCCTTGACATTAGTCAAAATCCTAGGGGTGAGAGATGAAGACCATCTCTGGCAAAGCATTGATGTCTGTTGAGCAAGTCTTCACAGGTAGACATGTAGTGGATCCCCTTACAATGACACTACACACTAATGCAATTAATGATGTCCATCATTTTCCTTGTGTATTGAGCCATCATCCTTGGTGAGGGTCAAATACTGATGAAAGCTATGGGCATATCTGTGAGAGACAGTGTCTAAGCTCAGTCATGTGTCTGTATACAGTCCGGTGACATATGTCCCTAGTTGTAAACACCTGCATGAAATATAATGTCATAATTTTGTTATCTGATATTCCTTAAGTTGTAGCAATGTGTGGTATGGCGTATCATGTCAACCCACAGACAGCTAACTGTGATGTTTCCCATATGTAGCCTGGTGACACCAACATCATTGTGTCTCAAGATGCACTCACCTATAGATAATAGTTTGCTTTTGTGTTTTGCCTCAGGTGTTTGATGGGTGAGACAGTGGTGCATGCACTAATATGTGTACTGTGCTCTCCAGAGGTAGGATTTTCTGAGGTGTCTGCTGTTTGGGAATGTGTCTGGCAAGGAGCTGCACACATGCAGGTCTGTGTGATATGGGTGTGGGTGGTGCAGGAGGTGAGCTGTGCATGTTGGCAAAATGCTCATTGCCATATGTACTGGCTTCTGTGTGATACACCATGGAATCTAGGTTTGAAGTACAGTCACATCTGTCACACATGTTTGTGTGGCATAGGAGTAGAGGGGTGGGGACACTTTCCACATCTCATCAGGAGTCATTGATAGTGCCATTAACAATGCAATCATGCTTGTGTGTATGTCACAACATGTTATCGTTACGTAGGGTCATGACAGATGGTGAAATGTAGTATATCACCTTTATGTAGGTACCCTAAGGTAACACAGCACCTGACAGTGTGCCATACAATGCTTTGACAGCTATGTGGACCTTGGATTGACCATAATCCTCTCATTAAACATGGTCCCGATACCATACCTACAAATGTGACATCGTGCAAGTCCTGCAAAGTTAGGGTCATGCTGCCATACCCTTGGGATTGACAGCCTGAAATACAGTGGTTGTAGGCATGCTTTGCAGTGATGATGTGGATGCCCATGCATGCACAAAGGACTTGCTCAACTTTGCTGACATTACGTTGGTCATGCAAACAAACAGTGCCTGTCAAGCAATCAGACAGCAAACTGGTTGTTGTGTGACAGTTTGTGGGAACACAGACATGTTTTCTGGACACATAACTGTGCAATATGACATGCCTAGGACATGTGGCAGGTAGACACACTTTGGCCAAAGGTGGCCACTCCTCTGCAGTAGGCTTCACAGCCATGTCATGTGGATATCCACCATTAATCTGTTAAAAGGCAGGATGCATGAAGTCCTGTGAAATTGTCACCTAAGATGGACCACCACAGCTGTGCTGCTTGTTTCAGGAAGCCTGGACATCTATGTTACTGGACAGTGCACATCATATTGTGACGCAGCAGCTTTGCTCCTAATCACCATCTGGTCAGTTCCCTATTCCCTAGTGACATACCACCAACCCTTGTACAGCAGACATAATATATGCAAAGGCCAGTTGATTGTTCAGGTCGCTAATCAAGGCATCTACTTGGAGGAGGGTATGTGAAGCATACACAGCCTTTCATGATGTGAGACAACCATGTAAATGAACAAACAGGCTGTGTCCTGTTTCTCATCATGAGCTTCATAGTAACATTTTGTGTGTGATGACAGAAAAATATCAGAGCATGGTATCCCATGACAGATTGGTTGTGGTGAGACCAGCAGTATTAGTAACGAGGCATCAGCAATTCAGGGGACTCTCCTGCTTTCTGCATTCTTCACAACGTAATTGTATATTTTCAGTACACACCACTTCAGGAGTGTTCAACTGCAAAGTACCTGTGTAAAACCCCCCACCTTACCTTCACAGGGTATACATATTACACTTCCTTCCATTGTTTGTCTTTGTACAGACACCTTAGATGACTCTTTTCTTGGAACATGATGGAAGTAACTGCAATACTTATTTGCACAGAGGACAAGTAGCATGCAGTGCCAAGCAGTGTCCCCAGATCGTTCATTAATCTGATATGTAAAACCATGAAAGGAGTTAGCATGGGTACGATCAATAAAAATGTCATACACCTACTGACACTAGACCAGACACAGTTTGTTTTGCTCAAGGGCAGATCATGCCTACCTACCCTAACTGGTAGACTTCATTGAGTGTCACACTATGTAATGGATGATGGAAATATGATTTGCTCTGCCTGTCAAGGTGTTTGACAACATTAGATCAGCAGGCCCTGCTGAAAACTGTGTAGGTTACTTACAAGAGTGGTATGTCAGCTGGTGGATAGCCAAGTGCCTGATAGTCATAATCTGGGAAGATAGCATTGGGTAGACCTACCCTACAATGGCACCAGTCAACAGTGGACTTCCTTAAGAAATCATTAATGGAATACCCCATGTAGCCATTCCCTTCTCCACAGTCACGGCCACTGTCAGTGACCTCTGACTGACTACATTCACAAGTGATTACATTTTAGGAGCTGTCACTGAATCCCACACAGACCCAACAGTTATCCAGGATGGCCTGAGACACACATTCAGTTGTTGTCAGAGCCACTGACAAATAATAAATGCCAAGGACTGCACAAAACTAACCTTTTGGAAGTCATCCACCTCTGGAAAATATAGTAGTGTCACACACCGCACACAGTTGAGCCATTACTCATGGACTTTTGGACACAGAGAGTAATGTAGCCATTGACTTTCACTGAGTAATAAGATGCCGGGATCCATTTAATTTTGTATAACCTATAGAGAAAGGTATGGCATGTAAATCCCACACTGTCATTGCTATACCATATTTGGCACTCATCACATGTATCGCTGAGTGCAATGGCACCTTTGCTATGTCACTACACAGACATATCTTACAACTGTAGCAGCCACACAGGTTCCATGATAGACCAATACACATTACAGAAAACATGTCTGATGCAGTCCGTGTCAAGAGCGTACATGTGTAGTCTGTCTCTTACATGTTTTGGAGGGGATGTGTATAGCTGCCATGCAGAGAGGTGTTTGTGTACCTCCTGCTTATCCAAGACAGAATTAATACATGTATTACTTGTTCTACACACTTACACCATCACTGTGGTATAAATAGTACATGCTGGAGAGACATGTATGTAACACAGAAACTACACCCTATATGTAACAGGCTCCCCATGCATGTGACACACACGTCTGCTGTAATGCACATCATGTACCAGCTACACAATGGGATGCAGAACAAGACAATCATAACTGGTGTAGGACAAATGTCTGTAATGGACACTGGAAATTTGTAGATTGGTCATCTCCATTATCACAGCTTGTAGATGTTTTAGCTCCAGAAACCCTGGTGACACTTATCAAGGGTATCATTCCATTTCATAGATGAAAGATGCATGAGTAAGCTGCGTGATACCATTGTCCTTGTTAGCCTGTTATACACATATGACACTATGGAGCCATGCACCTATACTGCTGTACCTTGCTGGAGACATATGTCTTCTGTGCTGACATTCCATTTTGTGCTGTGACATCTATGGGTTTATTGCTACTGTATATCCATAGGTGTCCCCTACAGACTCCTGAAACTGAACTATAAACAGCTCTGTGGCACACCTTTCATTGTGTAAGTTTATAGCCATTACAACCTCATACAACATAAGGTACACAAAAAATTATGTGGCTTACTTATAAATGTCAGCATACAGTATTTGTAAATGACCAGTACATGTGGCATGGCAAACCAACACTGCATTACACAATTAAATATTAATTTATATAGTCACCCTGTGCATCAGACACATAGCTTCATTTCTCTGCATTGATGATGAAGATGACAGGGATATGGCACAGGTATCATCACTTGCACAGGGTGTTCTTTGGGGGTGCAGAAGGCATAGGCTCACCCAATAGGTTGGAAGCATATGTGTGAGTCAGGAAGGGAAGCATGCAAGATGGACCATGGAAATGTGCTATGTGTGTCTGTAGGTGACCTGAATTTGATAGTAGTGTGTAAGAATGTGGGACAGTCAAGCTCAGTGCTAGCCCTACATGTGTGTATGTTGGACAGCTGTAAACCATCCATGGCAGAGCTGATAGTTCACCATCTCTGCTTCCAAACACAGTAACTGACTCCATGAGCATTCACCTGGAGTTCCTTTTGGAATGTGCTTGTGCCTCCATGACAGCCAGAATCATATGCTGATTGACCCATGATGAGACACCTGCAACAGGTGGTAGAAGGACAGCAGGCTTCCAATGAGCACCCCTATCAATCTGCCTGTGTAGAACCACGCCAGATCTCTGGTTATGGCCAGTGTCTTCATTCACTGGAGCCATAGTTGCCACACTTTCCTGCTCAATGTCCCCACTCTCTGACTGTCCAATATCTGCGGCCTCTGGGGACTGGATATGTGTAGGCATACTGACTACATGCAGTGATAATGAGGGAAGAAGAGGTATGTAAACCTCTGGGACTGATTCAGCCCCTGAAACCCCCACCTGTGCCTCACTTTGGCTACCATCATCAGAGTCTGAAGAAACACTGACATCAGGTTGTGTAGGGGGCAGACCAACCTCCTGGTCACCTATGTTAAAAAAGGGTAAAGCAGTACATTAATATCTGCACTATTAAGCTCTGTAGTACTATGTTGCAATATATGTAAAGCTGTATACACTGCTGTCACTACAGACCTGTTTAACCCCCAACCGCATATAGTAGGACATCAGGACATTACTTTTCTTACAAACATCTGTAGTTACTTGTAAATAAAAGCTCTTTACACAGCAATATCATCAGCAGTAATGAGGTACACTGTTGACATTTGTGAAGACTCTGCACAGTTGACATATATGGCAATCTGTAATGTCCTGACAATACTGTCACATCTATCAGTCTGGTCACAACTACAAGGCATAGGTATGACTCTAAAGTGTGTACAGTCAGAAAATAAATGTGCAGTTGGCAATCATGCTGGTAGTACAGCAATCCAGCCAGCAAGTCTGAGACGACATTTTAGGGAATACATTGCAGTAAATCTACATCTGTAACAAAACAGTGTTGTGCTTACCAGGAGCAGGACCACAGTCTTGTCTGATTCCTGAGGGACCTGTGAAAAGTTGAGGGAGAGGTAATGTAAACACCACTGCATGTTGCTCTACAACAGAGTAATACACCCATATATCTCACATTTGCAGAAGTTACTTTGTTAATTATGTTGGTCAAAATCTGAGCATGAGATTCAAACTGCAGTTAAACCTCCCCAAAAGAACAAACACCTGACACCCACGTAAAATTATCTATACCCTGACACACTGAATGCTACAGTGTTCCAATGCTGATCAAACTAAGCCTACCTGGATGCTCCTCTGGTATGGAAACTGTGGCACCCACATCCATGATATATGGTGTGGATGCCTGGGAGCTGTTGTGTGTTCCTAGGTTCACCAGGAATTCCTCAGTGGTTGACAGTGGTTGTTCTGCTGCAGGGCCTCCACCAGTGACACCACAATCCCTGGCCACATTTGCTGTACTGCTCTTCTGCGGGCAGCATTAATCATATCTGTGGCATAATGTTGAACCTGCTTATATGTCCTGCTTTGGTAACCTATGGCATTCACATCATGGACAAGGTCAGCTCACAATGCTGCCTGCTGTTCCTGTTTTGCCTCCCCCTGGACAGTAGGAGTTCATGGTGCTGATGGAGACCTTCCAGGATTATATTGTTCTTGGCATCTGTAAAAGGGGCACAGCATCTGGCATACATGTTTCCTGAAAGAAAACAAAATGGGAACACATGTCAGGATCACATACATGGAAGTACACTATGTAGAGATACAGCAAGAACAGAATGGCTGGAATTATCCACTGCTTGATCACACCTGTCATATTCCACAGTTTGTAAACATACTAACCATGTGGATACAACTAAGATACTAGCAATAGTCAGCTATTCCTGTGTGTGCCATGATAGATATCCTGCTGTATGATCACACACCCAACACAGGAGTCTACTGTAGTGTGTCCCCTATGGGCAACCCCCTGATAATATGTCAAAACAACAGTGCCAAACAAATAGCAGTGTGGTATTACAACCATTATAAAGAGACATTCCCACATTGACAAAAAAAAAAATTCCTCCCTTGATGTACTGTGCGTCCTCTGTAGGTGTACAAACTCTTGAGATCAGTGACATGTCATCATTACAGCTCTAAGAAAGGCTAGATGCTGTAATCACCATTCCCCCTAAATATATTCACAAATGTGCATCATTTTGTAAACAAAAAGATTACATACCTGATAGAGTACAATACTCCACTGTTGATATGTGCAGATATATAAAGTGTTTGGCAGTTCATTTACTGTCTGAAGAAAGTCTCATACAGACTGGTTCCCAGCTGTCTGCCTTTTTAACATGGTTCTCATTACCAGGTGATTGGATCTTAACCAATCTGTGGTTCTGAAATGCTAATAATTGCAGTCAACACAGCTGGATTTGCAGTATAATCAGCCAACGACATGCAACCACTGAACAAGATATAAGGCCTGCATGTAGATTAGAAGCCCTTTCTGATATGTGCTGGACATTTCTGGGGTCAAAATACTATGTCATTGCAGAGGGTATGTCTGTAGCAGCTATTTTTGCATACAGATGTGTGTGCTACAGGCTGCAGCTGATGTTGTAGGCAATAGGCACAGGCAGAGAGTGTGAACACATTAGAGGACAGCAAGCTGTAAGAGTAACTGTGGGAGCTGTGGCAGCCTTGTTGTAGAGGAAGGGCCAGAGTGAGGGTACCCATTCCATTGAAAATTAAGGCATGTGTCTAAAGTTAGTATATTAGGCAACAATATCACTAACAGAGTACTAGGCAACATGTTTGCTGTGTCCTTGAGCAACATAGGGAGTAAATATAACATTATGGCAACCATTTAGGTAACTGTCAGGCCATGTGTTACATTATGGTAGTCATTTGGAACTTGTGTGCTGGCAGTCCTTGTTAATAGCAGGACCTCCATATGTGTATGTTAGTTGTGCAGCTGTGCTAATCTGTAATAACATTATGAAATGCGCTCTTATATTAGTGGGCCTCATTTGCATTACCTACATTACAATCCTCTTTGAATGCATATTAATTCATGAACTGTCACTTTATGCACTTATAGTGTTGCTATAGGGATATGTCAAGAGTGTTTGTATCTGCAGTCCCGTGACTTCCATCAGTGAAAAGCAGATATTTCATTTGAAATGCATGGTGTGGATAAAGAGTGCAGAGTGCATGACTCAGTCATTCATTGATGGCTTCATAATAATGTAATTTAAATGCTGCACACCACTAGATTTGAACCCAGGGCCATGTGTGGCAAAAGTTACTGTTAGCAAAGCATTTAACAGACTGAGCTACTGAGTCATTCTTATAGCATATGTCTTTGTCAAGGTATAAGTGCACACATACAGTCTGTGACATACCTCCATTACATCCATGTATTTCTCCACCAGAGCCCAGCTGAACAATTATTTTGCCATTAATATTTTACCAGGTGTACCTGTACATGTTGCTGTTAAAAGTGTCCATTTTGGAGACCTGAGTTACAGCCATTAGTATTTGTCTGGCTTTCTAGTTGTGTAGTCCTGTACCAGACTCGACATTACACTCACAGTTTTGTCCATTACTTTTTCAGCAAATTTGCGCTACCTGACATGATGCGCAGCTGTGCTTACACACACTTAATTATGATAACTTGTAATTACTATGTTTTGCATAAACCACCTGTTTTAATTAACCGCTGTGTAGCATGGCAGGTTAATGCAGTGGTCTGCAGGTGCACTTTTCTTGATGTTGAAATAGAGGACAGATGTTTATTTTGTATATGTTTATTATCATTTAAAACACATATATCAATATAGCTCCATTTAGCTGAGCTTAGTGAGCAGCGTTGGGTGTAAAATCGTTAAAGAAAAGAAAAAAGGGGAGATAGTACAATGGTGAAATCAGGTGAAAGCAGGGGTAAAACATAGTGAAAGGTAGGTAGGTATGTGCAGGAAGGGTGTAGGGAAGGACCATAGCTATCCATTTCTTCTACAGCAACAACTGTGCACATTGACAGAATTTGTACCTGAATTTGGACTGTCATCCCCAGAGAGAGGGGTGAGGACAACATACCTGCGTTGTCAAGCCAATTGGACCAAATTATGTGTGTCCGGTGGACATGTGTGCAAAATGGAGGCACATTTATTGGGATGGGTGCCCATTTTTTTTTTTAGGTGAGAGTTGAATGTTTGGGAAGGGACATAGGTATGTGTGAGGGAGGTAAGTTGGGTGAGGTAGCTTTTGCAGATAGACAAGACAGCAGACAGGAGTGGTGTGTGACACAAGGGCGGGGTGAACACCTTGGATGGAGAGAGTGTTGTAGAATCCCTCTCAAGTACCTCCACAAGGTAGCAGCATGACTCAAGTCCCCACCCATGGGAATATCAGCACTGCTCCTTCAATGCCTCTGAGGGGGCAGTGGTGGAGTCTGGGCTCTGGGGTGAGGCTGTTCCACCAGGGTGGCCAGCATGCCCTCCATCTGGTGCAGGCAGAATCCAAAATCACGGAACACAATCCTGCCAGTTCTTCATGGGTAACAACACCAGCTCTACCACTGCTCCCAGAGGGGGATGAACCCTGTTCTGTGGGGCAGAACTACCAGACATCACAGGTAGTGCTGGGGCAGCTGAGGGGGGACCACCAGGCTGGATGCCAGATGTGCTGGGCCCTGGTGCCATGGCTGGAGGAGCCAAGGTAGGTGGGTTAGCTGGAAGTGGCCTACCTTTTCGTTCTGTACTAAATTAGCTATAACAATAGGTTAAGGTTAGTAATAACCAAATAAATGTTAGTATTAACATAATGGAACATAATATTGATTAATCCAAATACATATTAAGGTATATTATGTGGAACACAACATTAAATAACATGCAATAACCCACGATGCCAACAAAACAGTTTAACAGAGTATATTAATATTAAATAATAATAATAATAAATAACATTATTAAATTAAAGAAGATAAGGGGTAGGATAGAGAGAAAAACATACCATTAGTGAAGTCACAGATGGTATTAATACACAGACTGATAATACATACTTCTACAGGTGTGCAGTGTCATTTGTGAGCACAGTGACTCAAATTCTTCTATAGATGATGTACCACGTACAAACCTCTCAAGCTGTTAGCATGGGCTAATATGGGCCAATCACTAACAAATCCAGGTACACAACTACAAGGATCTGTTTCACATAATGTGCATGTACATAGGTACCATGGTATTCTGTAAATGGATTTGTAAATACATTGCATTCCAGGTAATCATTTTTCTGCTAATCACAGAACAGACAGATTGGGCAGTTGTCATTACATTACATCATGACAGTCAAGAGGTATGTTTGTATACATTAAGTGGACCATCATGCCTTAGTTGACAGGCATTGGAGTAGAACCCAAAAGCTGTGACTGCAGGAGACAAGTGCACATTATGTAACAACTGACTGCAGCGACATTAGAAAAGACATACAAAGAATACAGCCCTACTGCAGTTATTTCAGCATATTCTTATGACAGCACAATCCTGGTTGACACTTTATTGTTATTGCTCTTAAAATCTGTAAAATATACACATGATACCTGCTTAAAATGTGGACTATCTTACCCATATACCTTGTTTCTGGAGTGGGAGGAATAGAGAGCATTATTTGACTGAAAGTGGGCTGCAGACAGCCCTGAACCATACTGTGGGTTGTGCAGTACATTTATCAGGCAAGTACTTTTGCATTCTGTTTTACAGGTGACTGCAGCAACATCAGAACAGACATGCAGTGAATACAGTCCTACTGGACATATTTCAACACATTAGTTATCAAACCACAATCCTGCTTTACACTTTATTGCTTATTGTTGTTGGTATTGTTTATTGTTTACTGCACTACAGTTATCAAACAATATCCGTACTTACCACACTCACTCCTGGCCAGGTGCCCAGCATGAGACTGAAAGTTGCAAGCCCATTTTGCAGCAGCTGTTGGAAGAGAAGAACACCATTATGCATATCAGTTTGGCACAGATTCAGCTTGTATTTTAGTAAAGTAGTGACAGATATACTTACTTATCTGTGAGGCATGTCCAGCCCTAGCCTCTTGGACCCAGGTGTCCAAAGTTCCCCTCTTCCTTTATTTCAGGTTGTCATAGTGGTGATGACACTGCTCACCAGTGCAGAGGATACCAGATCCCTGGTCAACCGATCCCAAGCTTCAGCTTTACATTCTGAGCCCTGGTGCTTGCTCTGTAACATCTGGGGTTTGCATTTTTGGATCAGGAGTCAAACAAACACTCTGGAGTCCTGCACACCTCGCCTCTACTCTCGAAAAGTATGCTGCCTCACCAACACTGCCAGACATATCAACAGGTTAATAAGACTCCAACGAATGCTGCAGAATTCCTGACTATTGACCTTAATATAGGCTGTTTTCCCACCCTTACACGTCATACTGTAAATTCAAAAAAGCTCTGCATTGCTTAGCATCAGTCAAACTTGCTTAGCAGAGCTGAGCATCGTTTAAACTCTCACAACCGTGTTTTAGTGAAGCTTAGCAGCATGCAAACAGGAGTAGCCTTTAACCATGTTTAAGCAGTGCTTAGCACCGTGTAGCTTTTTCAAATGTAACAAATTTGTTTTTACATCAAACTGCCCTTTATGTCACCTCACACATTTCTACAGAAATAAATGTAAAAAAGAATGACTGCTAGGGACTCAAATCCAGGACCTACAACACTCTAAGCCATGACTATACCTATTCAGCTACATGGATAGTAAGAAAACCAGTATACCTTTACATCTACTACTAAGCTACCTGTTAGTGTTGCTAAGCACTGAGCCATGCAAACAGCCATTCATAACATAAAATAAAAACATGTAGACAAAAGCAGATAATTAATTACATCTGGTTTCTATTGATAGATGTCTGGCAGATGTCACCTGTGTATGTGTAAGTGCAACATGGCACTGCTGAGCTCCACGTTGCACAAATGCACATTAAAAGAAAGCAAAATGAATAATTAATTGCATCCAGTTTCTATTTTAGATGTCTGGCAGGTGTCAGCTGTGTATGTGTGAGCACAGCTTGCTCTACCGATCTACTCCATGCTGCACAAACAGGCATTAAAAATAAAAAAATACAAAAATAAAGCAAAAAATATTAAAAATTTTCTCCTGTAAGGAATTCCCACAACCACAGGACACTAAACGATCTCCTCAGCAGTGCTCCATGATTAGTATGCATGGCTTGCTGCTGAGGCAGGCTCTACACAGAGCCTATACTGATCTTATTGAATCCTGGGGTTTATTTAACAACAAATGATCCTTTGTTCTATATGACTTTCTTATATTACCCTTTTGTTCTATTGCCATGATTGAGTTTTCTTCTAAATGACTATAAACTCTGTCAACATCAATTCCAGTGTGTATGCTTTATATGTCATCGGAAGGCAAGTTATTGGTCTATAGATTTTAAGATAGCTTACTTCTCCTATTGTTAACCAGGCTAGTGTCTGGTCAGGGTGCGCATATAAATAGTTCTTACTCATGGCTAAACTTTCATGTAAAGATGTTAATACTTTTAGTCAGAAGTTAGGTACTGCATCTGGGCATGGGATTTTCCAGTTAGTAGCTTTTCTTAACTTTGCTTCAATCTCTATGGCCGTTACTTCATCCCATTTCATATCCTGTACATTTGAACTTCTTATTCTTTCTTTTACTTCTTCTATCTATTTAGCATCTCTGTTACGTTCCACAGGATCTTCATAGATATTTCTCAAATGTATTTCTTCTTTTTGTGGTGGTGGTTCAGTTCCTTTCGCCTTGTTTCCCAATTTTCTATAAAACTTTTTTGGGTCATCAGTAAATGGTTATGTTGTACTTTTCCTGTATATTTATCTGCATATCTTCTACATTTTTTTGCCTGTGCTGATAGTTTTTGTTTACTATTTGCAGTACTGCATGATAGATGCTGATTTGTTCTCATACGGTGCATTCCTTTCATTACAGCTATCTTTCTTAATATTTCTGTTGATCTGTTCCCTATTCTATACTCTTCTAACAGTGACATTTCTTGTCTTAATTGCTTAATAGCTTTCTCTATTCAATACTTCCATGATTACATTCGATGCATCCCTTTCCTTTCTATTCCTACCCTATGTTTTTGTGATAAGACTTTATCTGTTATTAATTTAGCTGCACAGTAATATATCCTATTTAATTCTGTTATATTACATGAATCTCTATTTACAGTCTTAATTATTGTGTTCATTTGTTTTATCAAACTTCTAACTTTTGGGGTTTTACTGACTTTGTGTAGTCTATTCTTTCATTGATTTTAATACATCTGTTCATTTCTATTAAATCAAGCAACTCTTCCTTTAGATCATTTTCTTCTAAACCGAGGGCACATGCCTTGTTCTTCATTTCCTGCAGGCGTTCTATGGAAAGTTCCAGAGCATCTTCCTGTGCCACATTCAATTCAGTTTCATCCTGTGTCATCCTTTGCTCTTTTGTACGGGAGCTCACTGAATTATCACTCCACAACACTGACAGTTTAATCCACTGCTTTATTTGTAAACAAATAGGTGGTGGTACGCATATGTTGCATTTGGGTCAACCCCCTCTCCCCACGCAGCCATTCTAGTGTCCCAGTATTTGGATCTTTCTCCCCAGTTGCCATAAAAACTGTTCAAAACTCTCAGTGTGCATACTGCTTTCTGCTTTACTTCTACAATGAATACAGATATTTGGATTTAATTTAAAACCTTTTATTTCAAAATTTTCAGCACAAACACTGATAGATGTTTGCTAATCAAAGCAATATAGTCTCACAATGAAAGCAGACTTAGCATTCAAACTTCTGTGACTTTGAAACTCACATTCATTGAAACAACATTGAAACCTACAGTCTAAGAAAATGCATCTGGCCAGTGGCAGATTAAGTTTATCTTTGTGATGTTTTCCAATCATAGACCCCTTGCACATATTTTTAGGACCATGCAAAACCTTCCTGACTGTATTAAATTCTAATATCTAATAATTAATTAAAATATATCCCTTGTATAATACAACCCCACTTGTTAGGGTGTGTTTTAAATGTATAGCCAGTAAGCAAAGAACCAAAACATATGAACCAATAATGTCAAAACTGACCAATTCAGAACATTTCAACCATAAAAGGCCACTCAGACTTCTGTCATTACAACCCACCAATATCAGTCAATATGCACAGTCTCTGCAGAAGTAAAAGTCCTCTGAATAATTCCACATTAAAGAGATCTGACTGTAACTAATGAAAAGGTTGTTGCTAGCAAAAAACTTTATATTTAAATATTCCATCTACAAATTCACTGCCTGCTGCCCTTAAAGAATAAATTGCCTATGTTACATTAAAATGATAATCTGGTAATATTGCAATAGGGAATGGATGGCAAACTAAAACAGGTTCATGGTTACTAGGCATCTTGACCAAAGGAGAACATACTCAGGACTGCAGCACCCCACCCTCTTAAAATCCAACACAGCATCAGCAATTCATCTACAGGCTGTGGGAATAGAACCCACAGCCTTCTACATCAAAACAAAAATATGCTATCTACCATGCTACTAACACTGCTTTAAAACTCTAAACACACAACAGTGATATAATTTGCTAAGCAAAACAGTTGCATATTTTGGGTAGAGGATTCAGGCTCTTGTTTCCTGTAGCTAAGGTACAGGGCTTGAGCTTAAGCAAATTACTAACCACCTGCCAACCCTAACTAATGCATTTCACTGTCTCACACACACACCTCAACCTTTTAATGCAAAAAATCTGGGCAAAGTCTAAATTAAATAGGAACAGATTATAAATATATATCTTGTGAACTTAGAAAATTGATAGAATAACAGAATTTGTGTTAGTATGCATTTTTCTAAAGGATATGAAGTCTAAACCTCAAATAACTATCATTATTTAGCAACTTAAATCTTTATATAAGGAAAAAACAAAAATATGGGGCAAAAATATGGACATTCTACAAAAACCTGGGCAGTTGAGTGGAATTCTACCTATCTCTTACACACACACAAACACGCACCATACCTCTCAACCTCTTAGCACAAGAAGTCTGGGCAAGGCCTGTCATAATGGGGGAACAGAGGACCAAAACTATGGACATATTTTAAATATTGCTCTTATAAATTTAGAAAATTGATAGAATAACAGGATTTGTGTTAGAATACATTTTCTAAAAGATATGAAGTCTGAAACTAAACTCATATGCATGACATTAGTTAGTAATTTTAATCCTTAGATCATCCTGGTAATTTCTCAAAACAAAAGACAATTTTTGTGAGGAACAGATCAAAATTATAAGGCAAAAATCAGGTCATTCTGTGAAAAACTGTACAGTTGAGAGGTATTACACACACATACACCCCTACCTCCCTCTTAGACTCTCCCCCATACCTCTCAACCTTTTAGAGCAAGAAATCTGGACAAAGACACACATAATGGGGGGGACAAATGTCCAGAAATAGGGACACCTTTAAAATATTGCTCTTACAAACTTAGAAAGTTGATAGAACAACAAAGTTTGCATTAGTATGAGCTTTCTGAAGGATATGAAGTCTAAAGCTCAAATGCCTTCCATTATTTGCTGTCTTAATCCTCAATGATTTGCCAGAGATTGCTAGAAAAACAGTTTTATGAGAAACAGACCACGGATGTGAGACTAAAATCTTGACATCCTGTGAAAATCTGGACATTTCACTCACTCACACACACAGAAACAGACCTACCTACTTCTTATACACAAACACACACACAGACCTATCTACTTCTTATACATACACACACACACACACACACACACACACACACACACACACACACACACACACACACACACACACACACACACACACCTATTTCCTGCACACACACACACACACACACACACACACACACACACACACACACACACACACACACAGACACACTCCTCTTAAAAACTTAAACACACACCCACACCTACCACTCACTTGTCTGATCTGATCGTGGTCCACAGTCCAAACATCTTCGGGAATTCAAATTCCATGTGCACAGACCAGGAAGATGTAAATGATTGGTCGCACATCATGCAAAATGTTTTTTTTTTTTTTTTTAAAACAGGGCAGTAAAGGTGCTGGTATACCATGCCGATGCGTACTGGCCCCCAAAAAGTTCTGGTTTCATCCTGTGTCATCAGTTGCTCCTTCATATTGGAGCTCACTGGCCTAACACTCTACAACATTGGCTGCATCCAAGTTGCTGCAGTTTCCTGTTCCTTCTCTTGCTGTGCAACTCAAACTGAACTTTTGTACAGGTTTCCTTTAAAAGGCTTTAAAGTATATTCGTATGACAACTGATCAGATGTTTCCTGTTACACTGATTTCTCCTTAATTTGGGATCCATTACTCTATCCTGCTGTGATATCTGAGTTAGATTTTCTACACTAATTCCTTACCTTTGTAGGTAATCCATAACCTCCATTTCTATTTCTTTGACCTTTCTTATACTAATCCTCTTTTCTACCTTTCCTCTTTGTTTTCTTATTTTTGTATTGCAAAATTTTCCATGTTCGTATGCCTTTGCCTGTTTTTCTCTTCAAATACCTTTGGTGCCACTATTTTTTTATTGCTTAGTTTAGATTTCTCCTTTCCATAAATATTGCACCATTTTAAATCTCTTTTTCTTTCCCATGCCCATAGTTCTTCAGATGTCCCCTGCTCCTCATGTTTCTCCTTACTTTAGGGACTCGTTATTTCATCATGTTGTGATGTAACCAGTGTTAGACTTTCTTCACTAAATCCTTCACTTAACAAATATTCCATAACTTCATCTTCTAATTTTTAATTTTGACTTTATTTACATTCTGTTCTACATTCCCTGTTTGTGAATCTATTTTTTTTATTGTGAATCTTTCCACATCTGGATGGCTTTGCCTGTATTTCTCTTCAAATATGTTTAGAGCTACTTTTTGTGTTGATATATTTAGCTTTCTCCTTTGTATAATTATTGCACCATCAGATCTCTCTTTTTGTATAGATTCTGTCTGGACATTCTAGCCTTCCTGCATAATAATAACAATACATGATTTCTTTCTTATCCTCAATGGTCCACTCTATCATCTTTATGGCTCTTTTTTGGCCTATCAGTTTCTGTGATTTTTGTGGACTGCTACTTCCTCCTACAACCATCTACAACAAAGGTGGCCATCCTTCCCCTGTGCTTGGCCTAGCCCCACTGTAGGAATGTTTCTGTGTCTTGATAATTCTACACTGTTATTTTTTCCAGTCCTGGCACCAGTGTGCCTACCAAGATTGTATACTTTTTTATCCTGGGTCTTGTGCACCCAACTATCTTTTTTATTTTTTAACCTACTTCTGTCCATGATATATGCTATGTAAAATACAATCTATATATCAGTGTTGTCTTGGTATGATTTTGTGAAAAACAGGTTCCACCTCATGAAGGTACTCACCAAGACTTGAGGATGAATTCAATTCCAGCAGTAAAACTCTCCTTTGCTTACTGACTTATCATCTCTCCATTCAGACCCTGTGAGATCTCAGGTTGTATAGATTTGGAGATGATCACTGAGACAGTCAGACATTGCACCTCAGGTGGTGTATTTGTTGGGGTCCAATACTACGGTGTTTTGCTATGATGTGTGTAGCTATTAATTAGTTGTGTGAAATCAAATAGGTTTGCCCTAGATATAGGGGAGTTAGAGTTTATTTCCAGCCAACTGACATTCACATCACCTAGTGGTAGTATTTTTTGTAGAATTGTTATGGAAATCCAAAGTAGGATATCTTCCTGTATAGCTGGATTGTTGCCAGGAGGGATGTAAGGAACAGTAATAAACATTTGTTTATAATTGTTTAATTTCAGGAAAGCAATAAGAAGCTCTGCCAAACTGAATTTTGGTATTGGTTTGTTATAAGGGGAAATGTGGTAGTTGTAGGGAACTATTAAAGAAATACCAGAACCTTTCCTCTTTATAAGGTCATTGTGGATTATATTATAGCCAGGAGGTATAATTGTGGAGTCATTTATGCTGGGTTTAAACCACGTTTCATTTACAATGAGAATATCAGGCTTATGCTGGGTAGTCCAGGCATGTAGTTCAACAATTTTATGTCTTATGCTTCTAACATTTATGGCAGCAAAACTTAGATTACCAGAGTTGGGGCTGACTGTTGCAGGTGGGGTCAGGATAAGGGTGAATGTTTCTTCCTAGAAGGATTTTAATATATTGGGGAATGACTGATACTTGTGTTTTGGAGAGTATTTCTATTTAATTTGGTCTGAGCTGAAATGGAGTTAATCAGTTTATATTTGCAGTAAAGGTGAGAGGTATCGTTACTTAGGTTTGTTGCAATGTGTGGAGAGTGTAGGGAGGACGTATGAATAGGTGCTTGTGACAGAGCTGGAGAGATATTGAGAGCTGTTCTGGAGTAATGGTAAGAAGAAGGATGGTCCAGTAGTAGGGGAAGAATAGAGGCTAAGCTGAGTAGTAGCACGATTTAGTAAAGGGATCTGTATGCTATAGCTGGCAGAATGTGAGGACGTAGGGATCAAGAAGGAAAAAGTAGTTGGAGGATAGAATAGTATTTAGTGGTGGTGGAATCTGAAAGCTGATGGAAGGCAGGTAAAAAAGAAGTATCTTCTATGAAGGGAGTTATGTTGTCCTAGTATCTTCTCTGGAATGTAAGGAATAGTTGATTTAAAAGGTTAGAGCATGAGAATGCAGATAAAATAGGAAGAAGTGAGGGTTTATTTGGGGAAAGAAAAAGATACAATGTAGAATAAATATGTGCTGTTAAAAAGGGGTGTGACTATGAATGTATATAGTGCAAAGCAATGTGGGAGGAAGAGAGGTAGTTGGGAATAGTGCTAAAAGATTAAGTTGAAGTTGCAGATTAGGTAAAAATAAACAGGAGTATTTATATGATAGTAGTAAGGTTGCTTGGGAGGATTTTGGAGTAGGAGTTACAAGTGTAATATGTGTGTAGGAAGTATAACAATAGAGTAAGAAGGCTTAGGTGTGAATGGGGTAGGGCAGGGCATTGAAGTGGAGCATAGTAAAATTCTACCCTGAAGTTAAATTATAATAGAGATGAATCAGTTTATAGCCAATATGTACAAAGTAGAAGAGGTTTCCTTCCATTCCCTGAATGCAGAAACCTGTCAGCTAAGAAGACTAATTAACGGGCATATACAGTGTAATCTATTGGTCAAGAGATATGTGATATGTGCTGTGTTGAAGTGGGAGCATTTATTTTGAAGAAATGCTTTACATAGCATTAATGCGTGATGAAATTAAAGTACGTTTTTATGACGAATTTGCATTTCAGAGCTGAAATTTTAGTTTAGTGGGTACTGAGAATATTCATGCCCCATGGAAGACTTTTTAATTGGCACATAGTTCTTTCATTTAATTTTGGGGGTTTCAGTATCTGCAGCGAACAGATATTCAAATGAGTACATACTTAACTGAAAAAAGGATAACAATTACATCCAATTAAATGTAAGAATTAAGCCTTCCAGCACTGCTTGGGGCTACATTCCATACCATCATAGCTAGTACACTTGAGTTTTAGGATGCTAAATTGTTTAGGTATGGGTAAATTCAGCCACATTGAGTGATATAATTTTACAGGAAAATGTCAGGAGAAAGAAAAGGACAAATGTCTTATAGCCATGTAGCCTAAGTGCTAGTTTTGGGAAACCAAAGCTGAGCACCTAGTACATCAAGAGTCCCCTCAATACCCACCACTGCAGACTCATTGTGTTTTCTTTCTTTCTAATGCTTTTCTAAGCAAGAAATCTTTAAAAGCATTGCATACATTCTCCTTTCATTTCTCCATACTCCTACAAACACTCTCTCCATTTCCAGACAGCTCACTTTTTTATTTCAGAGAGATTCCCGTTCTACAATGTGTACCATTGCATGTTCTCTTGCCATAAATCTTTAATACCTGCTTCCCTGCAGATGCTAATTTCTAGAGAAGGTAAATATGTGGGAATTAGGATGATCTCTACCATACATACATATATCTACCATACATCCAACCCTCCTTTCCATCTATAATGTAATGAAATGTCAACACATATAATATTGACTGCCAACAGACTGAACAAATAAAAAAATTGAAAAACTCAGGATTAGAGAGAATCTTGAAGATTGTTCTTCTCCTTTAAACTTATTCAGTCGTGTGTGTCCTGACATTTCAAATGGTTACCTACAAGCCTTCTGCATCTTTTTTAATTTCTCCAAGTCTTTTGGGTTTTTAATACCATGACAGGAATGGAACCCATTCCTAAGTCAAAGTACGATTAAAGTTCATGAAATTAGTATTGTTTCAGTCTTTAAAGTTAGCCAGAAGTGCTCTTCGCAGCACCTGCAATCTGCCCAGTAATGACTCCTTCTGCAATTCATATGGAATTACATGTATTGGTAACATACCTGAAACTGATTATAGATCCTTTTTTATAAGACTCATTGCTCGTACTACTATTGGAACGGTCTAGGTATCTTTCTTCCACATTGTTCTCATTTCTGCCTGCAAATTCTGATATTTTATTACTTTGTTTCTCTCTGTACGCAAGGTGCTGTAGTCAGTGGGTGTAGCAATTTCAATGATCAATGCTACTTTTGTCTTCTTTTCCTGGACCACTAAATCTGGTTTTCTTGCATCTGTCTTTTGAACTGTTGGTAATGGGTGAACCCATGTGATGTAGACTTCATAATTTTTTATGATGCTTTTTCGCTTATCTTTCCAGTGTTTTTCTGCCACTTCAATACCATAATGTTTGCACAATTCCCAGTGCATCAGTCTTGCCACATTGTTATGCCATTCAGTATGCAGTCCTGTCATTTGTATGTCACAACTAGCAACAAGGTATGAAACTGTTTCAAATTCTATTTTACAAAACCTACATTTGTCTGCTTCTCCCACAGACTAGACTTTGTAAACCAACGTATATGTTGCCCACTGTCATGAACTGCCAATATTAACCTTTCATCTTTTCGTTTGAATTCGCCTCTCCATAATCATTCCTGTGTTCTATCCTGATCAACGTGAGTTTCTTTCAGAATTTTTCTCTTCTTGCAACTGTATTTATGCATTTTCCACATTTCTTGCCTTCTCATCAGATCCTTCACCTTATATTCTTTCTTATGTTTTTTTGGTACATTTGGTTGCTGCCTGATTTTTATCTACTTCCGGTTTGATTTCCATTTCTGCCTGACGCCGATATGCTTCTGCTAGACTAAGCAAGGAAGTCATCTTACATTTATTTTCCTCATGTTTCAAAGCTTTCACTATGTTTAGGTCCTGTGAGGTCAGCAGATATGTGTGCAGTCCCACGATTGCAGATCTATGCATATAATCAATTTCAAGGAGGCCCAAATCTCCTTCCAAATGAGGAATATGTAATCTTGGTATGCAATGATTTTTATAAATCATTTAATGAGCATGAAGCATCCTTCTTGTTTTCCTATCTAATATATCTAACACCTTTAGGGGCCAGTAAGTCACTCCAAAAATGTAAGTTAGGACAGGAAGAGCAAATTGGTTTATAGCTTGAATTTTATTTCTAGATGTCAATTCTGTTTTCATAATTAATTTAAGTCTTCTAAAATATTCCTAAATTTTATTCACATTTGTTCATGTTTTATTGTTGATCCTTCATCAATTCCCAAATATTTATGCACTCCTTCTTGCTCAAGTTCTTTTATATAACATTCTTGTCCCAAACTGATGTTTTTTTGGTGCTACAGTTTTCCTGTTTTAAAGGTTGCTTTTGAACATTTATCAAGACCAAATGACAGTTTTATTTCATCTGAAAAAGTTTTGACTACTTCTTGCAGTTCTGCTTTCAGTTCCTCATCTGATGTACTATACAGTTTTAAATTATCGACAAAGAGAAGACAATAAGTTTTTAGATGTTGTTGTTTTCTAGGAGCCAAATTGTAGTCATGGCCTAATCTGTTAAGTAGGCAGTTTAATGGGTTAAGGACAAGACAGAATATCAACAGAGACAGGGAGTCACCCTGGAATATCCCCCCCATTGACTTTTTATCCCTGGAATAATAATTTGACCTTTATCATGACCTAATTGCAAAGTGGTCTGACACTGTTTCATAGTCACTGTAATGTAATCAATCAGTGTAGGCTGTATCTTAACATTTTTCAGCACTCTTTTATCCATGAATGTGGGATACTGTCAAATGCTTTTTTGTAGTCAATCCATGCCATACTTAGATTCTTCTCCTTTTTTACAGTTCTTCATTACGACTTTATTTAGCACCAAATGATCCTTTGCTCCATATGACTTTCTTTTATTACCCCTGTTGCTCTATTGCCATGACTGAGTTTTCTTCTAAATGACTAAAAACTCTGTCGGCATCAATTCCTGTGTATAGTTTATACAATGTCGGAAGGCAAGTTATTGGTCTATAATTGTTAGGATAACTTGCAGGTTCACTCTTAAGTAGGAGCATTGTTTTTCATGTTGCTAACCAGGTTGATGTCTACTCAGGGTGCGCATATAAATAGTTCTCACTTGTGGCTAAATCTTTGTGCAAAGATGTTAATACTTTTAGCCAGAAATTAAGTACTGCATCTGGACCTGGTGTTTTCCAATTGGAGGCTTTTCTTAACTTTGTCTCAATCTCTCTGGCTGTTACTTCATCCCATTTCATATCCTGTACCTTTGAACTTCTTATTCTTTCCTTTACTTCTATCCATTTTTGGGTGGTCTTTCAATTCCTTTTGCCTTGTTTTTCAATTCTCTATAGATCTTTTTGGGGTCATCAATAAATTGCTTATTCTGTGCTTTTCCTTTATATTTATCTGTGTATGTTCTAAGTTTTTTCTGCCTATGCTGACAGTTTTAGTTTATTTGCAATAGTGCAAGATGGGTCTACTTCAGAACAACGAAACTTCACAACACCGAAGACCAAAACACCAAGACCAAAACAACGAAACCCCACAACATCGAAAACCACGTAAGTATAACACACACAAAAAAACATACACAAATACATACACAACTGCCCCAAACTACCAACCACATCACCCTACACTACAAATAGGCAGGGGGGCAAGCCCCCCTCCACCCCCCACACACCCCCTACTTTAATATTCTAACTCCAAGATCACACAGACACACAAGGCAAATTCACATCCACACACTACAATCCCTCACACACACACACACACACACACACACACACACACACACACACACACACACACACACACACACACACACACACACACACACACACACACACCACAGTCACAACACACACTTACACACAGCACTACCCCTCACAAATGCACTTACACATGCATACTCACCCACAGCAGTACACCAAAAGTGCTAAATCAAAATCCCGTAACACCAGGATTACACAGCACTACCCCTCACAAATGCACTTACACATGCATACTCACCCACAGCAGTACACTAAAAGTGCTAAATCAAAATCCCGTAACACCAGGATTTTGAATTTCGCGCTTTTAGGTGTTCTGCAGTTTCGTTGTTTTGGTCTCCTTCAAAACACTTTTGATGTTTTGGTCTTTCGGTATTTTGAAGGAGACCCTGCAAGATACATCCTGATCCATTATAATACTGTGCATTGCTTTTATCATGTGTATTTTTCTGAGTATTTTTGTTGATCTCTTCCCTTGTCTATACTCTTCTAACAGTGACACTTCCTAGCTTATAGTCTATAGTTTTCTCTGTTCAATACTTCCATGATGGTATTCAATTTCACCCCTTCCTTTCCCTTGCTACCCTGTGTTCTCTTGGCAGAATTTTATCTGTTATTAATTTAGATGAACAATAATATATCCTGTTTACTTCTGTTACAGTCCCAATTATTGTGTTCATTTGTTTTATCAATCGTCTGATTTTTGGATTTTATTGACCTTTTGCAGTCTTATTTTTACATTGATCCTAATATGTCTATCTATTTCTATTAAATCAAGCAACTATTTTCTTAGCTCATTTTCTTCTAAACCGAGGGCTTCCTGTATAAATTATCTACTGCAGTAATTGGGTATTTAATTACCATGGTCTCTGAATTTTCAAAAAGAAATTAGGGTTATCCTACTCACAGTTAATTTAGAATTTAAAACAGTGTTGGCTCATGACTGAAGACTCTGCTGCCATTAGTGTGTTAGACAAGCAAAATAAATTACTGGGAATGTGTTTTTAAGGAGCCTAAGTAGAAACGAGTTTGACTGATGCTGGCAGTATTGCAGTACATAGCCACTGAGTTTCAAGGACTGTAAATTCAAGCTGTTTTATATGCTGGTGGCTCTCTCATGTGCTGCTGAATCCCACAAAGCAGTAAGAATTGTTGCAGTACAGAATGCCCCCCCCCACACTTTTCAGGATTAGTAACAGTCCAATGTGATGACCGATTTTCTCGAACAGTCAACCCTAAAAAGCTGAAGCTATATTAAATAACAAATAACTGAAATGCAAGTGAAAGATAAGGGATTTGTGTCCTCATTTCAATATATTTCTTAACAAACTGGTTGTTCTAGAGGGCACCATCCAAGAAGAACATGGATGTAATTTTTACCTATCCTGATCAGCCACAACCTTTCTTATACAGAAATTGAATGAATGCTGAAGCAGAGGAAAATTCAATCCCCCTGATTTACTAATCTTCTGTACAGGACTAATCTAGTCCTGCACAGAAGTGGCAGTTGATGAGGAGGAAAGCAGTGTGCCATGCATATTAATGAAAGCATGCTACCCGAGCTCCAAATCCTACACAGAGCGTGGACGAGTGCAGGGGGTGTGTCTGAGAGCAGAGCGCTCAGAATAAACACACCCCTGCAAAGTAGAACAGAAGAAAGTGTAAATAAATGAGCGAGACTGCTCATAGGTGTCCGCATATTCCCAACAGTCCCCATGTGTTCAACAGCAACAGTACATTGAAATAAAATGAAGAAACCCTTGTATTTATTTTTTTTAAAACCCCAAGTACAGCTAACCGTAGGTGCGCAGGTTTACCCATCGCTTAGCTACGGTTAAAGCAGCTGAAAAGGCTGAAGAGGATAACAAGGAATATATATGCAAATGATGCAGCACAGCAATAGTGTAGTGGTTAGAGCATCCACCTAATGAACAGGCATTTCCGGTTTGAGTCCCACTGCAGCCCATATCATTTTCCATGTGAAATCTGTATATGAACATATTTTTACATCTTTTTGCTTTATAACCTACATAATAACATTTAAATGTGAACTGGAGTACTGCATGAAATGCACGTGAAGTGTCACTGTCATAATGAAGAAGACACTTGTAAGCAGGTTTAAGCACAAATAAGCAATAGTATGCGTGTCTAAGTGCGTTTGTTGGATCTATGTCATATAATCGAACTTCCAAAATTTTGAACACCATATGTTCGAATTTGGAAGTTCGAAATATGACAACAACAAAACCCCAGAACAGCAAATTTTTTCCCAGGGAAAAAATTTACTGTTCCAAAAAACACACACACAACACAAGCACACCAAACACCTAATAAACCTACACTACACCTTACATACACAACTATCTATTCACTAAAAACCCAAGCCCTAACCCTAAGATCAGTCACTATCGCACACTTAACTTAACGGCACCCTAACCCTAAAGTCCGTCACTGTCACACACTTACCTTACCCTAACCCTAAAGTCCGTCACTATTGCACACTTACCTTACCCGTGCCCTAATACTAAAGTCCATTACTATCACACACTTACCTTATCCGTGCCCTAATCCTAAAGTCCATCACTATCGCACACTTACCTTACCCGTGCCCTAACCCTAATGTCCATCACTTTCGCACACTTACCTTACCCGCACTCTAACCCCAACGTCCATCGCACTCACACACTTACCTTAACCCGATTCAAAATATTCGCACCACAGTACAGAAAATGTCAAAGCCGCGGCAACAGCCAACCGAATTCTTTCCCTAAGAAAGAATTCAAATTTTCGCGGCTTTGACGTTTCTATTTTTCGAACTTCCCCTTTCGATCTTACAAGACTTGACATTTAGGATGGTCGATTAAATAACAGGAACCCTGTTTGCATAGGGGTAAGCATTGCCTACACAGATTAAGCAAAGTAGAAGCTGAGTGTAAGAAACTGTAACTGGAGGTTAGCAGTGTTTACCATCACACAAACTCACGCAAACCCGCTTACAACTGCTTTAAAGTGCCATAATCACTCTGGATCTAGCGGCTCATGTTCTGACCAGCAACAAAATAAACTGCCTCTGCAAGGCTCAAACTCAGGACCCTGTATGCTATAGTCACAGTAGTTAACCACTAAGCCATCATAGCAATAGATATGCATGAGGTATCAGCAAACTAATCCTCACCACAGGAAAATCAAACCAAACATGTGAACTGAATCTATGTACAGTGTGAAGTGGTATAACCTGATACATAACATAAATATGTGAACTGGAGTACTGCAGTAAGGCCAGATGTGAGGTGTTATTGCAATAAAGTGTTGAAGTTCCCAGGACCCCATACAGCGTACGTACACATGAATCAAGGATACAAGACACATATATAACGTAATGAAGAAGACATCAATGCCAAAAGGCAAATATCATGTAAATCAAATATTAAGCACCGCTAAGCATTGCACAGCACTGCTACCCAGACTACTGGCAGGATACTACCAGTGGGAAAAACAGTGTCAACCTGCAAAGTCTAATCTTAAACAAATGCATGTTTGTCCCTAGCGGGACAACCCCAAAAATTCTGCTAAAAAGAGTCCTCGGGGTAACATACCATGCCTTACAGGTAAGCAAAGAAGGATATGTATGTTCACAGAATGAATGTGTAGGAACCCTGAAGATCCATGGGGTGAGACAACTTACATGATGGGTCCCGAGAAGTGGAGAGTGGGCAATGTTTAGTGGAGTGGTGAGATTCGGATGGAACCTGAAGGAAGGATGATTGATGTGGAGGAGGGAGGGGGTGGAGGGACTGATAGGTAAGCATTATGGGCCGATGCGTGCCGGGGTTGGAAGGACCCTTCTAATGGGACTGCCCCATGCATGTAAGCGAGAAAGGAGGGGGGGAACAGGAAGGTAACTAAGACATACCATTTCCCATCGCAAAGCGCGTTATGAGTAATATATATGTTGCATAACCCATGGGATATCATATATATATATATATATATATATATATATATATATATATATATATATATATATATATATAAAACCTAGAGTACTGCAGGAAATGCACATGTGAGGTGTCAGTATCATTATGCATAAAACAATAGTTAGGTTAAGCAGCAAGAAGCAGCTCACTAGTAAGTGAGTTGAAGGCCATGTGCATGGGTTTGCACGAAGGTAAGCACTGTTAATTTCTGACTACAGTGTCCTACACCCAGTAAGCCTCTAAATTGTTTAACCTGTGTAGGCAGTGCTTACCCCCATGCAAACCCGCTTACAACTGCTCAGAAGTACCTTAATCACACTGTATCCAACGGCCCTTCTTCTGCCTATCAAAAAAATAAACTGCCTCTGCAAGGCTCAAACTCGGGATCCTGCACACTATAGTCACAGTAGTTAACCACCAAGCCATCATAGCAATAGACATGAATGAGGTATCAGCAAACTAATCCTCACCACAGGAAAATCAAATCAAACATGCAAACTGAATCTATGTACAGTGTGATGTTGAATAACCTGCCACAGAACATAAATATGTGAACTGGAATGCTGCAGTAAGCATAGATTTGAGGTGTTATTGTAATAAAGTGTAGAAGTCTCCAGATCCCCATACAGTGTATGTACACATGAATCACAGATACCAGACACATATATTACCTGTAATGAAGACTAAATCATTGCCAAATAGCAAATATAGTGCTAATTAACCATTAAGCAATGATAACCACTGCACAGCCCAAATTAGTAAGTGTAAACAATGTGTAGGGAAGACAATTCAATCTGCCTAGTGGTATACCTTTTAAGCACTGCCAACCTCATGTAAGCAGGTCTGCCCATAGCTTAGCCTTTTCAAAACTGGCCAATCATGGGGAAGTGGGGGAAAATGGCTGTATTTAAATCCCACAGGCAGGAATACTACCCATAACTAGTTGTAGCTTCCTACTGCAGGCAGAATAGCTGGTGTGGATGAAGGCACTCGATTTAAAGTGCAGCGCTGGGGCATCCAGAAGTCAAAAATTATGGTATGGCTTCTGGTAAAACACCATGAACAGACACTACTGAAGGGCCAGTACCAGGGCTTGCAGTATAAAATGGAGGCCTGGGACAGTCTCGTCCATGACCTCATCAGTGCCACAGGTATCACCCGGACTGGTGAGCAGGTCAGGCACTTTCATGTTGACCTGAAGCAGTGGAGGAGGGATGTACTGGAATAGTGGATTCAGGAGTCTCGTCAGATGCCCAATACCCCAGTACTAAGTACTCATTCTACTAAGTAGTAAATAATTGCCTAGCTTGTGTATACTATGGATAGGTATGGCTAAATATCACTGCATTTCTCTGACAGCTGCAGATGAGCAGGCTGCGAACCAGCAAGTCCATGATGCTAGGTTGCAAAGGCTGCATCGCATGGCAGGTTAGTAATCAGTCTGCATGTACTGTCATAACAAATAAATATAAGAGCCTTAGAAAGTGTTGTACCAGTAGAAATAAATGTGTAATAGTCTGTGAATAAAGGTATAACCCCTGGAGTGCTTCTGTTTACTCTTCTCTCATATGTTGGCAATCTGTTCCATACTATAAATAGTACTGTTGTATCTTAAGCAGTGTCACCCACACCATGGTATGCAGATAAAATGGGCATGAAGTCCTGCATAACAATGTTGGAAGTGCCAAGAGGTCAGTTATATTGTACAAGTTAGGGAGACTTAGAAAACAGTCGAACATTTTACATCAATTCCATGATAGCACAGTGTACTGTGATGTTAGCTATAATATTTTGTCACACACAGCAAGGATTTGAATCCTGGGAGTGCTACTAAGTTGTATGCATAATCATATCCCACAACTGTACAGATTTTGATACAATGTTCAGATAGAAAGCTGTATGCATAATTACACCCAAGAACAGTACAGAATTTGCTAGAATGTTCAAATTGTAAGTTGTATGCATATTCATACCCCACAACTGTTCCAATCTGTCCAGCATGTCAAGATAAATGGCCCATATCACCAGCTTGGTACCCTGTTCCCCTGAAAATCCAATGTGATGATCCAAGAAATGTAGGCAGCTGTCAATAACATATAACTGATAGTCAAACATGTACATAGTCAGAGAATGTATATGGAAACAAACCTGTCATTCTAGCACCTCACCCAAAGTGCATGACAGCAATTCTCAACATATGTTGCATTAACACCTGCAGCCTGTCATGCCTGTATGTAAGACATAGGTCACGTATATAATAATTTATAAACATACCAGTGTACAATATAAGGCCATTGTGTAGTGTAATAATACATGTAAGGGAAAGACCACTGCAGTGACTAAGAATGTTGTGAAAACTACAAGGATATATTAGTTGTTAATTGAACTCTCTCTCTCACCCCTACCATATGTGCATAATAACCCAATGACACTCCTCAACTGGTATGTGTACACTCCAAACTTTTGTTGGGACATATGTCCTAATGGTTTATAAATATACACATTTGTTTCTATGCATGTGCCATGTGAAAATACACCCATATTGGTGGCCTGTTGCCATCAATGAAACCTGCATGCTCCTGTAATGGCCACTGTTGTTCCATATATGCATGTGTTCTGCTTGCTCTGCAACTGTGTTAAATCTGGTGTGTTGGGTTAATGCGAATACCTACGCATGCTGTTATAACTAATCCTGAATGCTTTTGACTGTTACTAACCCATATCTGTCATAAACCTGTGACAACATAGCTCATATGGAAAGGCCGGTCCCAGCGGACCCACCTGTACCACCTCAGCTGACCATGGCAATGGGCACCAGCACATCTGGGGCCCAACCTGGGATCTCCTCCTCCGTGGACCCTGCGCCACTTTCGAGTGGAACTGCTTCAGGGGATGGGCCCCCCCCCTCAGAGGTGGTGCTTAGCGGAACCCGTCAACAGGTCTGGGTCATGGTGCATAAGGAGCTCAATCAGGAGTATCGAGTGTGGCTACACCAGCTTGAGGACCGAATGGCGCTATTAGAGGGTGAGCCTGCCCCTCCTACACAGCCCCCAGCACAGCCATCTTTGGGGCCGTGAAGGTGCAGTGGTGACCACTGTTTCCAGTTGGGTGCTCATGGGCTTGTGACTTCCAAACACCTCTCCCCATCCAAGGTGTTTACCCCACACATGTGTCATATACCGGCCCTGTATTCATCTTGTGTGTCTTGTCTGTTAACCTACCCAACCTACCTCCCCAAATATAACTACTACCCCTCCCCAACATCCCACTCTCACCTGAAAAAAAAAGGGCAACCTGTTCCTACAAAAAAGTCTCGCCCCATACATAGCTGTCCATTTCGCACACATGTCCACTTGACACATGTAATCTGGTCTGATTGGCATCACAATGAATATATGTTGTCCTCACCCCTCTCCCAAGGGTTTCTGGGTCCAAATGTGCCTGCAAATATAGTGTATATGCACAGCTGTTGCTGTAGAAGAAATGGGCAGCTATGGACCTTTCCTATACCCTTCCTGCACATGCATAGCTATTTTCCCTACTGTCTTTCCCTCTATGTGCCCCATTTTTCACCACTATCCTATCACCCCTTTTTCTTTTCTTTTAAAGGAATTAGCATGGGGGTAAGTGGCAGTAAGCACTGTTAAGCAGCGGTAAGCAGGTTTGCCTGGGTTTGCGCTGGGGTAAGCTATGCCTACACAGGTTGAGAGATTTGAAGCTGACTGTAAGAAATCATAAGTGGAGGTTGGCAGTGCTTACCATCGCGCAAACCTGTGCAAACTCACTTACAACTGCTTAAAAGTGCCTTACTCACTCTGTAGCCAACGTTCCTTGCTCTGCCCAGCAACAAAATAAACTGCCTTTCCAAGGCTCGGATCCAGGGCCCTGCACTCCATACACAAAGTAATTTAAAACTAAACTATGGCAGATATACATAACCTGAAGTTTTCACAAACATATCATGCAGCACAATCAGTCAACAGTACAGGAAATGTATTATTACCACACCACATAACCTGTTAATGCAAGAAGTCTGGACAAAGTATGCCACACTGTGGGTACACATAGGGATATATGTCAACTAATGCTCTGATACACTTAAAAAGTTGCTAGTTACACAGTTATATTTATTAGAACACAAATATAGAAGGAGATGAAGTCTGAAACACAAAAGTGTTGCCACTAGTTACTGACTTCAATGCTGTGATCATCCATGACAATTGCCAAGTGAATGAGGAACAGGCCAAAATATGAGCCAGATGTGCATGGCAATATGGACAGATATATATCTGTAAATGGAGACAGACAGCTATATGTAGATATATATATATATATATATATATATATATATATATATATATATATATATATATTAATGTATGACTCACAAATAATCATATAACATCAATTGTATGTATATATATATATATATATATATATATATATATATATATATATATATATATATATATATATATATATATATATATATATATATATATATATATATAAACAGATGTATATATCTATAGATACATATATATAGATATAGCCATATGAGATATATATAGGTACATACACATATACACACACAAAAGGTATCAGTAGCCATACATATGTAGAAGTAGTGTGGAAGTACTGGGTGCAAAGTATATCCCTCAGCCACAAGACCTTCATTTGGCACCTGTGAAATGTGTAGTGTGGCAACCATTCCCATTAATGAGAATACTGACATTGAACATATACCCACCCACAATTCAAAGGACATGACACGACACACAGGTATGCATACACAGATAACCTTTATTCATGTACTATACAATAATGTATGCCAGTACTGACACCACATAAGGGTTGAAATATGTAATCAGTCATGAATGCAAGGCCCACACAAAACAGTAGATGCAAGCAATGTGTATATATTCCATACTATGCTGTCCAGGCCAAGGCCTTCAATTAGTATAACAGTAGAAACAGAATTTTCCTTCAGGATACGTAACAATCAACAATTACAGATGTCATTCAGCAGCCTCCAATTACACCCTGCAGTCAAGCCCTAGGGAGAAAAGTAGCACATGGGTTAATGTCACAGTATCATGTACATAACATTGATTAACCTAACATCTCACTGTCACACTGAATGGCCCTCATCTTAACAGTTATATCGCTGAAAAGGTGCCATAGCCTAGGTTAATGGCATAGAACCCCCCCACCCATAAAAGGCTGTACAAGGGCAAGGAACACTGTGTACCACACACTTAACTCTGGAATGTACAAGGGGACATATGTGGTGTGTAACCCATGTTGGGAACACATCTCAATTGTATGAGAAGGTGGGATATATATGTTGGTGAAGGGTATTAGGCACATATTGGTATGTAGGTCTGGTTGGGTGACAAACAAGACAGCATTTAGGGCTGGTATATGACACGTGGTGGTGGTGGACGGGTAGGTACATTTAGAATGTGGAGGCCATTGAGCCCCCATATGGAAACAAAGGGAACATGGTTCCCACCCATGGACAGTCACAACAGCATCTACATGGACATAAAGGTGCCTGGGCTGTGCGCTGGGCAGGAGGGACATGCATGTTGAACCCTGTGTATGTGTACTGCATGCCTCCAGGTGATGTAGCACATACTCCATGTGTCTGCGGAGCTCGCTATGCACAAGACCCTCGACCTAACTGGGTAACAGGCATATGTCTGTGTGTGCTCCATGGGGGACACACCATCCCCTGAGTAGTGATGGAACAGTAGATAATGAGGTTCCATGCTGGGTCACGGCTGTGATGTGGATTGGTAGCATGTGCATATTAGGTTGGAGTGGTGTTCCAGCTGGCAAATAACCCCTACACATACTGGTGTGTAACTGTCATGGAACATATGTGGGCTGTAATAGTCCACACAATCCCAGAACATGTCCAACAGCATGCATAGATATCCCCAATATCACAGAATGGCAGATGTGTAGCAATCACATAGCAGGCCTACCACATGCATATGTGGAAACATAGTGGCAGTGACAATGGCATGCAGGTGAAATACCCTGTAACAGCCCAGCAACTCTAGTGCACCCACAGGGAGCGTGTCTAATAAACACATAGCAGAAAGTATTGAACATAACAATATATGACCCAATGGTACATATACCTGACACATACCAGTAGCATTGTATGAACATTATGTTGGAGCTGATATGGTGGCGGGAGACTGATATGTGTATTGTATTATGGTAAACTTGACACATGAGTTGCTCAGACATATTTCCATCATTTTGTCTTTCAGGAAGTATGATGCACATGGGGAATCCCGCATACAGTGCCGCTGAGGATGAAATTATAATCACTAGCATCATCCACAACTACCAGCTGTTGTTCTCATGGACAAGCCAGGACAGCAGGAGAGAACAGCCATGTGGAAAGATGTGGGGATGCACAGCCGTACATATGAGCAGGTCCGCCACCATTGTAGTGACTTGCTCTGCCAAGTTCGTTGCCATGCTGCTGCCATGCGGGGTGACCACCTTGCAACAAGGGGGGGCCATAAAATCCACCCCCCCTCACCAGAGTGGAGGAGCTGCTCATGAGCCTGGTAGCACCTGCCTGCCCACAAGAGCTACAGACTTATACAGTCTTGGAGGTGGGTGCTACACACACACCAAACATGGAGCATGCAGGTAAGGTTTCAGGGCATATCAGTAGACTACTGTAGTGCATGCATCTGTACAGGTAGATCATGCATATGTGAGATGTGGGGTCTGTTGCTGTGTAGTACTGATAAGCAGTAATGCATAATCTGTAGTACTGTGGACTTCAGCTGTTGTTGTACTGTAATATTGCAGCCACCCTGTAGCAATGCCACAGCTGTGGCTACTGACATCAAATCTATCGCATACCAATGTAGGTACCTCTGGGATACCAGCAAGGCAGCGGCCAGATGCCGGTGAGTATGGTTTAAGGTTATGCTTGGCAATTCACTGTGCATGTCATAGCTAAGCTGTAGGCCATGCACACATCTAACACACCTACCCATAATGCATGCTGTACATGTGCACTGACAGAGCACACCCCTCACTAATGGGATTACCAGCCTCAAACACATGCAATATACAGTCCATCTCAGACAACTGTGGCTACACTCCAGTGCACATTACCCAGGCACAGCTGACATCTGTCCAACATACACAGCTATGCCATACACAGAGCAGTTGAACATGATACAAATAAAGACACATGCTCCAGGGTCCTAATCCTCATCAACACATTACACAGAACATACTGGAGGGATAGGGCCCTGTCCTGGGGAATCCACCACTCTAGAACAGACTAACCATACATGTCAGGCAATGATACTCATTGGCCATCTTTACAGAAACACATGACAATTGGATGGGAAATGGGGAGCTCACCCTGAGTAGTATGTCTGTGCCACAGCCTGACAGGGGCACAGGGGAATAACATTAGTGGGTGGTGCATGGCTGGGAACCCCTGTGGCTAGGTTTATGTAGGCCGCAGGACAAATAGACCAGTTCTCACCTATGAACCTATGTGTACGACACGCAACATCTGCCAGGGCTCAATCATGGTCAATAATGGTCTCTACACTCACCATAGGTACAGTACATTGTGTCTGTGGTTGGTCAAATGGTAGTCTATCACTCATACATGCACCACTGATTATGACATTGGTGAATACACATCACACATTCACTAAACACATGTCCACATGTGATCCAGAAACACACAGAAGCTGTGAGCAGCAGTGGAAACACAACTGACACACAGATACACATCCTGCAATGGTGTGTACATCTGTGAGGTATGGTGCACAGTACATGCCAGAGTGCTGAGTGCTAAACAGATGCACAGCAATGCTGTGGACATGGGTGCAGTGAGTTCCAGGGGGAGGGCCATCACCTACTAACAGAAGCCATGCATCACAGCCATGTATAATGTTGGTAACGGGGATTGACTACAGTTGCACTGCATGCTGTTGAGTGCCACATGTCCTGCATGCTAACATGTGTGTAATTAGAGGTTTGTTTGTGATACTGTACTGCACCATCGCCTGCTATTGTGTGTGTTATGGGGGTGTGGGAGCTGTCTGGTGGAGTGTATGGGTTGCCATGTATGTTGACTGCATGTGTGTATGTCTGTGTGTGTGGCCATGTCTGCACACGTGTGTGTGTGTATGTACTGTTTAGCGGTGATGTACAGGTCTTACAGTCTATTCCCTTTTTTCCCCTCACAGGTGGCAAGGTGGGGCTGGGTCCCCCCCACAGGGAATCTGATGTCACTGATACAGACAGTGACCATGAGGATAGGTGTGTTGAGGCACAGGAAGGATTGTCAGGGGCTGCCGCTGGGCCACCAATTGAGAACCCACATGTATCCACCCCATCCATGCACACAGTCACACTGCCTCTACATACCTCATCACTGTTGGCCTTAGCTGAGGGACAACCTATGGTTGGCATTGGTATCACATAGGCAGATGTTCAGTGGTGCTCGTCGGAGCACTGCTGGTCATCATGTCCCTGGCAGATGTGCCACATCTATTTCAACCACACGCATGTTCCAGACTGTCATGGAGGCACAGGCACAAATGGAACAGTACACCAGGCAGGGTCTAAGGGCGCAGAGGGCTCATCACACCTCTGTAACTGACAGCATCTGTGATCTAGCAGGTGCCATCCGTAATTACACAAGGTCATGGATAGATGGTGGGGTGAGACATTGGATCTCATCCACAATGTCATGTCCATGCATCAGGACAGGGCGGGATGGTTGCGACGGCCACGTGAATGTATGCTAGCAACACCAGCAGCTGAAGGTTGCCGTGGACGTCCAACTAGTCACAGCCACTCCTGTAGTGGCAGTACCAGCCCCAGCACTGTGGGGCGGTGCTGTCCATAGAACGTCATAGCAGGCCACATGCACATGGCTCTGGCCAGTCCCAGGAGGGACCTGTATCCAGTGGACGTCTGTCAAACTCGGGGGACAGTACTCAATCTGGCTTTGTAACTGACACTGTCTGTAGCACCCCTGCTAGGCACAGGTCCTGTTTTCATGGCCGGAGACAGTGAATTGCAAACCCTGCCAGGTACAGTCTGCAGCTGTCTCACAATTCCCTGTATAGGGCAGCCACATGGAGGAACTGTGTGCATGCAAACACATGCATAAACAATAAACCTAGGGCAACCACATACCTGCACACACGACATCACCAGTGGCCCATAACAGTACTCAGCCCCCCCCCCCCCACACACACACATGATGTCAATTGTATGGCTCAGCCTAGGCCTCTGGTAAACCAACAACACACCCTGTGCATATGATGATACTTGTGCCACTCCCTGACATCCGTAACATTGATGCAAGGACAGGCTATCATGGTGCTGATCCACAGGGTTACTGTACAACAGTGTAGCAATGGAATGATGTGTAGCATGTTGTCAGCAGTAAAGTGAAATACTAATATCTTGGAAGGTGTAACCGTGTAGTCATGATGCATTATAGCTGTAATTAGCGATGTTGTGTTGTTGTCACCAGTATCTATTCTGATTGTGTTGTGTTTGTCCATGTGCCACATGGCTGATGGGTGTAGTGGTGTCAGCAGGCCTTCTACAGTGGACACCAGTAAGTGTAGTGGGTGGTACACATGCCATGGCTGGGTACAACACACAAAGCCTTTGGTTTGGATGCAGTACAGGTGCAAGGCTGTGCACATGGAGGTATATCCCCATGCAAGTAACACATCTGTTGCACATGTAATCCCACCAAGACAGGATATGCAGAACCACACAGTGTTATATATATGCAGTCTGCAATGTGGATGACATTGAACATGGTAACAGCAGGGTATATGTCCCTCTCTCCACTCTACTGTGATCCTCACCTAAGTAACATGTGTATGCCAATGCCAGTGGCATAGCCCTACCCTTAGGAGGGTGTGAGGTGCTCAACTACTGTGAATGGTGTAAACAACAACTAACAACCTGATGGCATACACTGTACAGTATTACAGACAGCTATGTTGGGGAATAAAGGCTACAGTAACTGCAGTAATGGCAGTTGTGTCCACAACAGCCACATCCAGTGAGTAATAGCAACCCCAGTAGTGCTGCACACCTCTACAGTGTGGAGGAGGGCATTAACACATCTATGACCTGTGAAGAACTGTATGTCCATGGGATGGCACCTGTGGAATGTTGGCAGATGCCAAGCAGTCCTGTTGGAATCATATTATGTGAATGGAGGTAGATCTCTAACACTACACACATTCCTACATGTGGGATGGTGTACAAAAGAAAGCCTGCTATGACCTACATAGGCATTGTGCACCTCCTAACCCTCATCTACACCTGTCATGACTGGGTAAAGGAGGTATACCAGGTTCAGGTTGTATTGTCTGCCTTTAACAAGTCCAACATTGTCAGGGTCCTGTGTGTTAAGATTACCATTGACATTGGCCATGGGTTCATTGTTGATATGTTCCATGTCCCTGCAGACCAGGGTCATCAGGCTACTGGGTGGTAATTCCCAGCTGACATGGTGGATTTGTGGTTGTCCTTGCCAGCATTTGTGAATCGATTGTCAGGTGTAGGCCTATTGGATCGTATGAGGGATCCCAGCTACTTACTACACCTACCCAGGGAGTTCCCCAAAGCATGA
>NC_056738.1:572568065-572700565 GCF_019279795.1 Protopterus annectens | reverse complement strand
ATATCATATAGCTGTTCAAATACTGACAGCCATATAAACGGATTACTGCAACTGTGAAACAGTTACACTAATACAGTAGTCTGGAAAGGTTCACAACTATTGCTGTCCAGGCCAAGCCCTACAGAATGTACACAAGTGCAGACAGACTAGGCCACAGGGTACCATACAATCAACAGTATGTACTGCAGGTGTGTAGATCAGCAGCCTCTATCTACACTCTGTACAAACTCCGTAGGAGGTAAAGATGTTCTGTGATCAAATGGGTTGTACTCAGTACATAACAAGGCATAATGCACAGAACAGTCTGTATGGCAGGAGGCAGTAGGCTTGCAGTACCCCAAGTCATATAAGTAATGTCAATATAGGTGGAGTATACAGTACTGTACATCCACATACTTTGTGGCAGCTCACACCTGATACCCCCACATTTTGTAACAGCCTTGATCATTTATAGTGCTCTCCACCTAGACTCAAAAATACAAGCCCATATACCACTGTTACATAGGTGACGCCCACACATATATGGCCCCAGCCCCACTGTATGTGTGGGGGATACAACAGCAGTGGACTAATGGCAGCAATAGCAGTGTGATATATTCACAGCCCAATACAGGACAACCCCCAACAGCATGACATATGTGCGAAGCTTGGCATGTAGATGGGGGACAGAGGCTGGAACACAGACACGTATGTTGAACACTGTTGCCATACACTAAGCAAGGTGCTGTTGTTACAGGATAGTCTGCAACATACCCTTAGTCAGGGAATTGAGGTTAGAAATAGACATGGATGTAGCCATGTACTGATAGTATGCAACACACACACTGTCAGTGTAATATCTGACATAGGACCTGTGTGATGGACGGACAACACGTGATAGGCATACCTATGTCCAGCAAGAGGTTAGGCCCTGCAGTAGTGAGCTATGCAGACAGACTGCATTCCAAGGTACACTAGTATGTACATATACACACCCTGTAACACCAGTACTATGCAAAGCATTACACAACTCTACCCACAGTCTGTCTGTAGTTCCTGATCCTCCTACAAATATGTGGCCACTCTGAGTGTGCAGGTTCTCCTGTAAGAGGTATTGCTACCTGCTCCCTGTATCACTGATGCCCACACACAGGAAGGATGTCCATCACACAGGAAATGTAAAGGGACCATGCCCACATGCTGTAGGGATTTACAGTGGGTGGTTGCCATGGCAGTTGTAATTCAATGTAGTACACATGTGTAATTTTATATATATATATATATATATATATATATATATATATATATATATATATATATATATATATATATATATAGCTATCTGGATAAGTATATGGACATATATTTCTGCAATATGTCCTGGACATGGAGTGCAGCCGTACACCAGCCCCTACAGTCCCAAATTCGTAGTGCAAGGGGGTGACAGGTATGTATAGCAGGTATATTACTAGGCTGTTGCTACTGTCATTGAGATTGTCTTCACAGACATGGTGTGTGTGGATGCTGATATCTGCTTATAACGTGTGCCATTGGCTATTGACAGACATCCTAAGGGAATCATTGTAAGATACCGCTGCTAGCATGTAATGCCCCTGGGAGTGTAGCAGAGATATCGGCCACTATATGTGGAACTTCGGACATACCCTGTGCAGTCCAGAGGTATACACATAATCCCTTAGTGCACCACATGTGTACCAGGCCTGACAATATGGATGTAGACAGCCATGTAGATGGGTATAACACATAACGACTGGTACACATTTGGCACCATAGGTGTTGGATTCACACACTCCTGTCTGGCCTGACACATAATGACTGCTGGTACAGGGGTGCCATGGACACATACCACCCACTAGATATTGACATACATCTGTACAGCATCCCACTGCTCTGTCTGACATACATGACGTTTAAGGGAAGCCCAGCAGCAGTACATCTGGCAAGTATCTGCGCATAACATCCCACTGGTTAAGTACACTAAGCTGCTAGGCATGTAACAATGCACTGTGCAGGTTACAGGCAGACTGGCTCAACACTGGCCTACATCTCGTATGGGGGAATGCACATGTACCTGCATATATAGCAGGCTCAACAGCCATGTCACAGCACAGGGTAAGATACACCTGTGTGACAGTGCATAACCGCAACCAGTGTGAACACAGCCACAGCCACATATGGTAAGCTAGCATAATATTACAGTATAATGACTATCTTTTCTACACCATCCTCATATGTGCCACTCACAGAATGACTCTACATATACTAGGCTGCTACACAGTTTGGTATGATGGCTGTCTGTGGTATATGACATGTGTATGTATGGCCCTACAAACATGTACGGCAAAATGGTACCATACAGTGGGGCAGCATGTAACATCTGATAGAAGGGGAGCTAGAACAATGACATCTACCACAGTCTGTACACAGGCTGAAGTACATATTAACAATACACACACTGCTGACATTCACCATCACTACACAGACCTCAGTACTGTACAATCATCCACAGAATGTCCAGCTTATGTCATGAAATATAACCACTACTGTACATGACATGTGTAGCAATCTGATATATCACTGGTTTGTTATCAGATATGATATGACACACTCTCCTGTTACCTAATTCTACTAATATTACCCTTTCACTTCTCCCTTCTATCCACAACATACACTACCCACTCTCCCATCTCCTCCCAATACATTTCAAGCTTCTACCATCAAATAGCCAGTATCTACTCATAAAATGAATAATCAACACATCCCACCCTTTATCACACTCTTACTAACAATCTCACTACTACCTCCTTTAATCCTCACCCATCTATTCACCTTCTTTGAAAATCCACTAGACCCAATCCAAAACTATCCCAAGAAAGAAACCATCTCTCCAAACTCACATCTACAATTTACACATGCTAATATAACATTCTTATCTAACTACATACTTCCTAAATATCATAGAACACAAAACACAAAATACAACAACCTAAACCCCAGGAAATGTCTGTCTCATTACAGTAGGATCCATAACCTATACTATCTAAACCTACTACTCTCTTTAAAGGATGGTGACATCCACCCTAACCCAGGGCCCCCAACAACTCCTTTTTCTCCCCTCAACTCCAAAATATGTCCTACCCAAGCCTTTTTCAAACAATCTAACTCCCTTTTTATTGCTCATCTTAATATATGCAGTATAAACAATAAAGTAACTCAACTCCAAGCCCTAACTGAAATCTACTCATTTGATATACTCTGCTTAACAGAAACTTGGTTAAAACCTACAACCAAAGACAATGAGATTATCCCACCTGGATATAATATCTTAAGACTAGACCGAACTTCCAAAAAAGGTGGAGGAGTTGCTATCCTATATAAACCTAGTTTGCAATTAACCACTCATAACTGCAAACCACCTCTAGACTCCAATGCAGAAATTCTTATCTCCAAACTTCTTATTAACAATGCCAAATCCATCTATATCATTTGTATATATCTACCTCCTGGTAATAACATAGCAACCATGGAAAATATACTTTGCTGGCTATCCCAAAACCTGCCTCAAGAAACCATCATTCTAGGTGACACAAATATTGACTGGACCTGCTTCTGCAGCAACCTCCCCTCAAGCCATATAAACCTATATGGGTATTCCCAAACCATTACCTCCCCTACCAGGATAAATAAATCCAACAAGAAATCAAGCTTATTAGACTGGATTCTCATTAACCATCATCCTCATACCTATGACTCAGGAACCCTCCCTGATGATTTAAGTGACCACTCTCCTACCTATATCATCAGACATAAAACCATCTTTCCCTCTCCAACATCCATTAAAAACATCAGATCTAATAAGAACTTTAACCCTGAACTTTTCCAGATGGAACTAATAGCATGTAACTGGTCACCCTTACAAAACCTACCTTTAGATGAAGCCGTTAGTTACTTTAACTCCAACTTCCTTGCCATCCTGAACCACCATGCCCCTACCAGACAAATTAGAGCTAAAAACAAACATGCGCCATGGCTCTCTAAAGAAACCAAACAAAAAATCAATGCTAGAAACAAACATTGGGCAAAATGATGAAAAACTCAAAACCCTATACACCAACAAACCTTTAGACAACTAAGAAACCAAACTTAAAAAGCTATAATATCTGACAAAAAAAACTACTACCTCCTATCCCAACAAGTCAGTCAAAACAAGCCAAAGAAATTTTGGTCTAGTATCAACCAACTACTTCATCCAGGTCAATCCACCACTCCTAACCCTCAAAACACTGAACACAAAACACCAATAAATATAGCCAATGATTTTAATACCTTTTTTCACTGACACTATACAGACACTAGCTAGTCAGTTCTCACCTAACAACTTTACTTTACCTACTAATAAAGCAATCTCTCCCCCTTCTTTTCACTTTCAACCCATCCCAACATCATATATACTAACCCTTCTTCAGAAATTGAAACCATGCTCTCCCTCAGCAGACCAACTACCTGCTGAATTCCTACAACTAGCTGCTAAAGCTATTGCATATCCAATATCTATCCTGATCAATAGAACTATTACCGAAAGTTATATCCCTACTTTATGGAAAATTTCCCATGTTATCCCCCTCCACAAAGGTGGGCAATCCACTGAACTCTCCAACTATCGTCCCATTGCCCTCCTCTCACCTCTGGCAAAGATCATGGAAAAATGCATTCACAGACAACTACTTCACCATCTAACACAAAATAATTTACTAGCCAACTGTCAGCATGGTTTTAGACCTTCACATAGCACCACTACTGCCCTTCTTTCCTTCACAGATAGTATCAACAAACACATAATCTAAACAAACTCTCTTCTGCCCTATTTATTGACCTGTCTAAAGCTTTTGACATGGTAAATCACCAAATTCTCATCACAATACTAAAATCCCTGTCACTTGATACATCCTCCATAAAGTGGTTCCAGTCTTACCTTGACAAAAGACAACAGGCCGTACTATGGCACAAGTCTCTCTCTACTCACTTGCCAGTCAACCTTGGTGTCCCCAAGGATCCATCCTTGGGCCTCTACTTTTTCCATTTTCATCAATGACCTTCACCTTGCCATCCCCAAGCCACATGCATACAATATGCAGATGACTCTACACTGATATGCTCAGCCCCCACCTCTTCTGAACTTCTACCTTACCCAACAAGTCTTTAACACAGTTGAGCAATGGTTCACACATAGATGCCTTCTCTTAAACCCCAAAAGATTAAACTCCTCCTTTCTCTCCTACTAGAAAATCCCCCCCATTGGATTTCTCAGTTAACTCTACCAATAAAACTATTATATCACCTGAACCTACCACCAAACTATTAGGAGTCACCATTGACAATAATCTAAACTTTGATATCCATATAAACAATACTATAAAAACTGTCAACAAAAGCTAGGCTCTCTATATAGGATAAAATCATTTCTCCTACCTTCAGCTCGAACCACAATAGCACACACTCATCTAATCTCTCCGCTTCTATATGCCTCACCTATTTTTATTAAGCTATCTAAAAATAATCTCAGCAAACTGGAAATGTCCTACAATAACATTGCCAGATTTGCAACAGGTAACCCATTTAGAACCCATCACTGCCTTAATTTAAAACAGCTAGGATGGCTTGAACTACAAAATCTAATTAAATACCATCAACTAACTATAGCTCACAAAACCCTTTACACACCTTCCAAAACACCTATTCTTTCCACACTAATCACTCCCTATAAAAACCTAGATTCCTTAAGGTCTTCTCAGAAACTTCTAGCACATACTACTAAAACAAACAACAAGGCTGGTGACTCACTTTTTTCTAATATAGTTGGAAAAGCCTGGAATCTCCTACCAAACAAACTCCCCACACTTCCCTCACTTTCCTGTTTCAAAAACAATCTGAAAGTGCATCTCAAAACTCACTGGTTATGCCCATGCTCTAAACCTGACTAGCTCAAGAGTCACTAAATACTTTGATCTTCCCATCCCATCTACTCATCTAAAGAAACTTCTTCCTTATAAAACTAGTTCTACTAACTATCTCTAGAACACCTAATCTATATTACTTTCATTTGCTATGACTGTATTCTACACTGTAAATTTTGGGATTTTAACTGCATCCTTTGTTATGCCTGTATTCTGCAGTGTTAATTTTTTAATATGATAACCTGTAATTGGCACTGTAAATAGAATTTATTTGTCTTCTATATCCATAGATAGAATTGTGTTAAATTCATTGTCTTACCTAGGAGCTTATCTCCCCGGGCCTCTACTGAAAATGGACATGTATCCAGTTAGACTAGCCCGGTAAGCAAATGTAAAATAAATAATAAATAAAATAAATGACAGTATTTATGGTGTACAGCACATATGCACCACTTCATGCACGCCATATGTACAAAGGTTGACAGAGGTGTGGCTGACAGCACATACACAGGACCAGTATAGACATGTTGCTGTGATAACCTCATATATTTTCCATTGTAACAGGGCATGTTGCAACATATATCCTATGAGGGATATGAAGTCGGTAACTGTCATGGCCTTCACCATCTACAAACTGCAATCCTCATACTATCTTCTGCATTCTACAGATTGATGCACTGTGGCTAACACATGAAACCATAGGTACAATACTGCCCAGTCTGCAAATGACCCTGCAGATGGGGATTCCTCATATACATGGAACTGACATGGGAGGTATTGCAACATGTACGACAGGCATATCCAGACAAACACTGTTAAACCACCATTACTCCAAATGCAGTATAGCAGTACTTACAGTCTGTAGTCAGGTCAGGCACATCTCCCTCCTGTTGGTTGCCCTTTTTCCACAGTGTATGTTGTTAGAGGTAAATCCCCAATCCATCTGGGATGATGTTTGCCAAACATCAGATCTAATTCCTGCTCACAGTGACTACAAAGGCCCAACACCACCATGATGTTCCTAGGTACTGGAGTGTGTTTCCATGCAATTGGTTATGGGATTGTTACCACAGCTCATCCACATGCAATCAGCTAGGGGAGGGCTGCAATTCATGCAGAGGCCATCAGCTGATCATGAGCATCACGTAAAATGCACATGCTGCTGCCTAAGCAAGGCAGGTGTGGGTCTCCACATCCACCAGAGAGGGAGTGGGGGAGGCAGACGTAGGCAGATATATGTCAGGGAGGGGTGAGAGGGTAAAACTGAAGTATGCTTGTGTCACACACCTACCAGCACAGGGTATAAACCTCCTGACAACTATGTAGTGCTATCACAGTTCGATGCAGTTACTGGATGCACCACATGGGTTACTTGATGTGGAGCACTCAGAGCATATATGTGAGGGTGAGTGACATCTGCAACAGGGATACGGTAGATATACGGTAGGTGTCGTACACGTGCCTGTCTGCATGAACAGGTGCCAGCGTCAACACAGGGACGCACACATATTGACACACTTGGCAGGACCAGGAGTGCAACTCATCAGTAGTGGGATTGCCACAACATATCAGTGTGCAGGTATCACATGCACCACACAGGTCATACTGAGGCAGGATGGGCAAAGAATATGAGGAGATGTCAGACATTAGACAGCATGCTTCAGTATGCCCTGGGGGCTTGTAGTGAGTGTGGATGTGGACATACGCACCATACAGCACACACACATGAACACTCAGGGTGCCAGTTCTGACATGCATGGGTGCATGTCTACATAGGTGTGTGGTGGTCAACTGTGCCAGCAGGCTGTACAATGGTAAGCAATGGGTATACCTTGGCATCTGGCCACATGACAATGGTCTGCATTGTGGCTGAGGCTTGTAGTTGCTACATTTGCCCAGACAAGTGGTTATTGTTTCCCCCATCCAGTCAACTGGGTGACTATTGTGTGTGGCCAAAGCTGTACACCACATGCCATGTATGTGTTCCTTAGTCCATGACATGGATGGTGTCTGGAATGTGCACACCTCCCACATGCATGTACAGTGGCATGTGGAACTGTACCTGGGGTGTCTGGCCCATGTTGTGAGCACAGATTATCATCAGATGTGCCAGTCTTGCCCACTTGTGGCAGGAACTGGCAATGGGCAGCAGGTTTACACTTCACCTACATTGATAGCATGCCAACAGCATTCCCTGATGTCAGTGTCATCTGTCCATACAGGGCATGTTGTCAGGCATTTTATGTCCATTGTGAGTCACATGAGAAGGCACCACAGGTGATGCAGGTGTCCATTGGAGAACATGGTGGAGGTGCACTGTCTGCATGTATGTGCATATTGGACAGATGGGCAGGGTGACATGCCCTCTTTAGCCCACTGCTATCACTGCATAGTTACTATCAGAGGCCAATATGCAATGTACTACCCACATATTGGCTGTTGCCTAGGCATGTGTGTGCATATGACACATGGGTTGAGTGTGTGCACTGGGTAATAATGGGGTTGCTAATTTAGATTGGCTGCCCTTGATGTCATATGTATGGGTATGGCTTTGCACCCCAGCCTCCCAGCTAATTTACATCTGTAATCCCTGTATGGTTGTTAAAATATATAGTAGGGCCACCATAAAAGTAATAAGCAAAACCCCCTCCACATTGGCCTCAGGTGTCACACGCTCACCTGAACACAGGATATGAGTTGCACACACACACTTGTCATGTATGGGAGTTGCACCCCTACCTAACTAGTTTATTACACTACAGCACTATGCAGTTATAGTACGCGCCATGGACATGACTGGAGTACTTCTTCCCAAAGGTGTATTTCACAATGACTGACATCAACATGATTACCAAAGTAGGGCATTTCAACTGTACTGTGAGTGACTAGCCTAAAATGCATTGCTCCCTACACAGACAGTGAGACACTCACAAACCATCTACAACTGTCATGTGCAGGTATGGAACCTCTGACCAAGGTGTATATCACACTACAGCATGGAGCAGTTAGAGGTTACACCACAGAGATTACAGTGAGCTTTCTCCCCACGGTTGTATTTCACAATGAATGACATCAGCAGGATTGGCAAAGTAGGGCATTTGAAATGTACTACGAATGAGTAGCCTATGATGCATTGCTCCATACACAGACATTGAAACACACGCAAAACATCCAGAACTGCCATGGGTGGTGATGGAACCCTACCACAGTTCAAAATCACACTACAGCAGTGCACAGTTACAGGACGCGCTACAGACGTTACTGGGCTATGACTTTCCCAGAGGTGTATTACTAGGTGAGTGACATCAGCAGGACTTCTAAGGAGTGTGTGTGTGTGACCTAAAAAGCATTGTTCATCACTCAGTCAGAGAAAGACACACAGATTCACACACACTCAGTTGCCAACTTGGGGGTTAGAACACCTACCTAATTACTTTAGCCACACTACAACAGTATGCAGTTAAAGGACACACTACGGAGATTACTGGGCTACGATTTCCCGAGAGGTGTATTTTTAGGTGAGTGACATCAGCAGCCTTGCCAAAGTTGGTATATGAATTGTACAGGGTGTGAGTGGCCTAAAAAGCATTGCTCTCTACTCAGTCAGACACACACAGATTCACACACAAACACACAGTTGCCATCACTGGGGTTAGAACACCTACCTAACTACTTTATCACACTACAGCAGTATGCAGTTACAGGACACACTACAGAGATTACTGGGCTATGATTTCCTCAGAGGTGCATTTCTAGGTGACTGACATCAGCAGCCTTGCCAAATTTGAGTATATGCATTGTGCGGGGTGTGAATGGCCTAAAAAGCATTGCTCTCTACTTAGTCAGACACACAATAGCCAGGTGTGGGGTTAGAATACCTACTTAACTACTTTATCACACTACAGCAGTACGCAGTTACAGGACATGCTATGGAGATTGCTGGGCTATGATTTCCCCAGAGGTGTATTTCTAGTTGAGTGACATCAGCAGCCTTGCCAAAGTTGTGTATATGAACTGTATGGAGTGTGAGTAGCCTAAAAAGCCTTTCTCTCTGCACAGTCAGAGACAGAGAGACACGCACACAAACACACACTCACAGAGTTGCCAAGTCTGGGGTTAGGACTACTACCTAACTAATTTATCACTACAGCAGTACGCAGTTATGGGACATGCCATGAGGATTACTGAGCTACAGCTCTCCCAAAACTGTATTTCACATTGGATGACCTCAGCAGGCTTGTCATGATACTGTTATGGAGAGGGCAGTGTGTGCATGGGCTGTAAACCATTCATGTAGGGGTTGACATGCTGCATGCGGGCACACACAGGGTCATATGCCACAGGTACGTGTATACAGCTACTAGGTGACTACTTCCTTGTACAGTTATGTTGCACAGCTGGCACGTGCAACATGCTGTCATGCTGACAGATACTGGTGGCTAGTATCTGCAGTGAGTGATGTGCACCTCATGTATTTGGGGCCCTTTGGCTGTGTGCTGAGTGGGACAGGCCCAGATGGCTCCTTGTCATGGTCACCCTCTTCCACACATTTATGTCCATCTACCTTTGGCTTATTATAGTGTGTTGTCCTTGCATATATGTCTGTATTCCTATCCACTGTGTGTGCAAGGCAGGAGTGGTGCATACTGACATGTGTCTGCACTAAGAACTGCAACTGCCAGATATGTCTGGTCCACTGGTGTTTGCTGACATGGCCTTCATGTGTTTATGTGAGCATGCCCAGTATGGCCTTTCAGTATGCTGTTGACTGACATTGCCTTCATTCCTCTAAGTGTGTGAGCATGGTCAGTATGGCCATCTATATTGCATGTGTGGATCAAGTCCAGGTAGTTTGTACTGTGGTGCTGACCTTTGTGCCGTACACCAACAGGTAACATGCTGTGTCTGCAGGGTATACATTGGTCATTTGGTTTGACTGTTGCTACATTTCTGCATAGCGGGGGGGGGGGGCACCTGACTGTTTCTACATTTTGACACAGGGGTGGTGGAGGCACACCTGACTGTTACTATAAGGGGCACACCTTACACTTTTACACATTTGCTAGGACTGTACTGGTATGTCAGGTACACCATTTCAATCTGTAGTCTTACCTATCATGCTGGCTAGAGGCATACCAGTGTACTACAGATCTTAGCTTTAACTACCTACATATTAGTTTCTGACTTCCTAGCCTTCACAACTTACATCCAACTGGCTGGCCTGCTATAGTCTGTCTGTGTAGGCCTGGGGTAGGAGTTACCCATATGGCTCATTCAGAGGCCATAGTACTGCATTTGTTTGTGTTTGTCTACACCTATCCTGCTGGCTGTGACTGTTGTTGGGCATGTGTCCACCCCAACTGGCATTTGTGAGTCACTTACCTTGTGGGTGTCCCAGTATTGAGGGTGGTGCTGCAGGGCTGCCTATGTTGGATGCACATTGTACACTCCCTATACATGGTTAACACAGGTAGTGTCATGTTTGGCATCCCTTTTACTGTATGTGTGAGTCAGAGAGAGGTGTCATTACCTGGGTCGCTATTGTGTCAGTGCATGTGCTATGAGTTGCCTCTTTGCCAAGGCCAGGGCATACTGGGCACACCTCCTTCTGCCTACTGGGGTAGGCTCAGGTTGTTCCTCCTCCAAGTCACTCTGTACCTGTGCAGGCCTTGGCACTGGTGGGGGGGTTGTGTGACCCTGCCCCATGTTGTTCCTGCTGCAGCTGTTTCCGCAGGATCATATTGTGTAGCATGGCACATATAAGGAGAATGTGGGTACATGTAGTTGGTGAGTACTGCAAGGCTCCACCAGATGTGACCAGGCACCGGAACTGTGACTTGAGCATCCCAAACACACAGTCTATTATGATTCGTGTTTGTGCATGTGCCTCATTATGGAGTTCTTGTTCAGGTGTGTGTGTGCATTTCTAATGGGTGTCATCAGCCATGGCTCCAGTGCATATCCAGCATCCCCCACTAGGTGACCGTATGGGATGTCCCCATTGGCAAATGTCTGGTACAGCTGCGTCAGATGCCAGATGTGGGAATCGTGGTAGCTTCCTGGGCAGCCAGCACACAAATTCATTATTATGCCCAGGGCATCACACACAACTGGCAGTTGATGGAGAGGATGCCCTTGTGGTGGATGTAGGCCTTACCCCGCTCACCTGGTGGTGCTTTAATGCATATGTGCATGCAGTCTATTGCACCCACTACCTCAGGGTATTCTGCTATTTGGTGGAAGAGATGCATATTGCTGACCAACGCCTCACAGGTGATGGGGAAATATACGTGCTCACCGACATGTGCTGACATGGCATCCAGGAATTGGTGGAGTACCCTGGATGCTGATGCTTGTGAAATCCCCATCATATCCCCAGTTGGTCTTTGGAAGGTACCTGTAGCTAGTATTCTTATGCCTACACATACCTTGGTATCCACTGGGATGGGTTCCCCTTTGTTAGTTCTGTGTGTCAGGCATGGCCAACACACTCAACAATTTGCTGTAGGAGGTCCCTGTCCACCCTGTAGTGCTCCACTCTCTCCAGCTCATGCAGCCCTTGGTAGGTTACCCTGGGTCTGTATACTCTTCTCCACTGTGGGTTGCTCAGCAGCATTCACATCCTCACCACCCTCAGCCTCTTGCACATGCTGGTTTATGATAGCAAAAGCAGCCACTAACATTTTTTCTCTTGCTTTCGTTTTGTAGCCTTTCCCCAACTATATACACCAGTGGTGCAGAGTTTTTGGGAAAAACAAGGGGGAAAGGTGTTTTCATAGTTTATAGTGGTGTGCTGGGCTGGGCTGGTCTGCTGCATGTATAATTGGCTGATTCTGATACATTTCACCTGTCACCTAAGCTAGTTCTCCTTGATTACCTTTCTACTGCTGTTTTCCCTTTCCATCGCCTCCCTGTTTAAGCCCGTGCGTGCCGCACAAACGGAGTGCTCAAATGTGCACAGAGCTACTTTTTCCTGGTTTAACTTCATTTTTCTTCTTGTAAAATCCAGTGCGTGGCATGCACACACAGTTACACTTTGTAAAGAGTGCTAGGCAGGTTAAGACACACCCTTAGCTTAGCTGTGCTAAGCTAGGAGCAATCCTGAGCCACACGTCTCCAATCCACTTACATGCCTGACACCCCCCATGATGTCATCTATATCCTAGTCTTGCACACAGCCATTTATACTCTTACACTCTTGGGACCTGCCTCACACCCTGGGAACATCTGGGATTCACTAACCTTTCCCTCATTTGCATAGGATTGCCTGCTAATGCATAGTTACATGTCCCACACTGAGCCTCCCCCCTTAGCAATCATTACTCAATGGCCAGGTTGTCTTTTGGTGCAATTAACTGTTGTTAGGACACCTATTCAAGTCATTGCCAGCTACAGGACATCCTTTGTGAATCAGGACACCCACTCTGCTTATAAGGTTCTACTTGACTCTATCAAGATGCATCCAAACACCATGGGTTTGGGCAACTTTAACTACCCAGCCATTGACTGGGGAAATTACTCATGCACAAACTCACTTGCCCAAAGGTTCCTAGACTTAACTCCAATGCCCTGGACTAGCTAGCTGACACCCCCACAAGGGGTGACAACATCCTGGATCTGGTGCTTACCAATATGGGGGACTACTGTAGCACCCCATTGTGAGGTCTTCCCTTGTGAGATCTGACCATAAATCAGTCTCATTCAAAGTTACTATCACAGCTGACCCACCCCTAGCACCAATTAAACTAAAAAACTTCTCCAAAGCAGATGATAACTTCTTACAGTATGGTATAAATAGCTTCACTGCACCTCCCCCCTCAGATGGAACTGGCAAGTATGCCAAGTTCTACACATATGCTTTATACAAACACCTGAATAACTGCTTTGACTCGGCCATGTCTGATAGGACCAAAACAAGCTCCTCAAGGAAGAGCAAACCTGTCTGGTGGACAACTGCCCTTAACAGACTTTACAATAAGTGGAAGAAATTGCTGCCTAAGAGCAAGAGGGAGTGAGCCCTAAATTGGAAATACTCCCCTCTCAACTTAAACAAGCAAATAAGACTTCTTGTGAAGTCCTCCAAAGCCAACTATGAATCCAAATTAGCTTCCTCCATGGAGGACAACCATAAGGTGTTCTTTAGTTACATCCGTAACCTAAAAGTAAAGGCCCAGATTAGTACTGAACTGGTGGTTAATGATACCACATATACTGAGCCTATGGACATTGCTAACCTGTTAGCCAACAGGTTCTGTGAAAACTTCACTCCCCTTGTTCCACCACACTTACCCCAAGACATCCCTACCACCTGTCCTCTACTGTGTCTCTAAAGAGAAGGTTCATAGGTTCATAGGTTCATACTAGGCTATCTGCCCTGGGGCAATTATAAGCCTAGCCCGATTCTGTATGGCTTACGCCACCCCTTGATTTGAGTATACTGTGCCCTTTTTAAGGTTTAGTTTACTGTGCCTCTGTCTAATAGTGACACGGGAGTAATCCCTGGGACAAACCTACGATCCCCCATCCACTTATCGAGATTCTCCTTGAAGAGATTCAGTGAGGTGCTCTGCCTCACATGAACTGGAATTCTATTCCAGAGTGAAGGGAGCCTCTGGGTTATGAACCTGTCCCTCCAGCAAGTTCTATTTATTTCTGTGCTGAGGTTCAAGTCCCTGCGTGTGGCTCTAAGGGATTTAGATTTACTGAGGTGGAGCATGTCCATTAATTCTGGATTTGACATAGCTTTGTATGTCAGGCATAGATCGCCAAGTAGGCGGTATGCAACTGAGTAGAGCTGGAGTTTTTTTAACCGAGCAGCATATGGCATCTGTTTGAGACCCTTGATCCTCTTGGTGAAATACTTTTGGGGTCTTTCTAATTGCTGCAGGTGTCGGGTAAGGTACATCCCAAAGGGCATTGTATTCTATGATGGGCCTGATGAGGGATGAATAAAGGGCACGATTACCTCTCTTGATCTAGATGTGAAACCCTTCGTGATGAGGTGGGCTATGTAGAAGGTCTTTCTAGCCACTTTGGCAATGTGGTTTTCAAAGGAGAGATTGCTATCAACTTGGGTCCCCAGGTCCCTAATAACTTTCTCTGTACTTAATGGGTTTCCATCTATGTGGTAATTTGTGGGCACATTGTTTTTGCCAAAGGGTATGACTATACATTTTTTGGCATTTAGCTTTAAACCATGGCGCTGGTACCAGTTATCTGTCTCTGTGAGACCTTTTTGAAGGATGTTTGTGTCAGCTGGAGAGTTGATTATGGCGCCCAGTTTGCAGTCGTCTGCGAACTTGGTGAGCCATAGTCCTCCCATGTTTGCCTGTACCTCGAAAAAGTATATACCAAACAAGAGTCGTCCCAGGACAGAACCCTGTGGGATGCCACTTGTGACCAGTTTCGAGTCTGACATGGCTCCAGCAACTCTCACTCTGTGGGTTCTGTCTTTGAGCCAGTTTGCGACCCATCTTGTGACATAGGGGTTTATATTTAAGCTGGATAGCTTATCTATGATGCCCGAGTGGGGTATTGTGTCAAATGCCTTTGCAAGGTCCAGATAGGCTATGTGGACTACCATCCCTTCATCTATGGCTTTGGTGACTGTTTCAAAGAAGTCAACCAGGTTCAAAAGGCAGGATCTGCCCTTGACAAAGCCGAACTGGGTATGATCTAGTGTCTGTAGGTCCCCAATGTCTTTGTTTATGAGCTCCATGATGATCCTCTCCATAGCCTTGCAGACTAAGCTAGTCAGGCTTATGGGGCGATAGTTTCCAGGGTCCGTAGAGGCTCCACCTTTGTGGAGTGGGACCACTGTTGCTGTACGCCATTCTGTGGGCACATATCCTGTAGTGAGGCTGAGATTGTATAGCTGTTTTATTTGAGGGATTAGTTCCTCTAGTAGTTCATGTAGGACGTAATCTGGGACGCCATCTGGTCCCATGGAAGCAGTATTTTTTGCTTTGGAGAGGGCAGCCTTCACCTGAGCATCTGAGATGTTTGGGAGGCAGCCCTCTGCCGGGATAGATACTTGCTCTTTTGGGGGGTAGGGGGTGGAGAAGTTTGCACTGAACCTATCTGCCAGGATATTGGCGATGTCTGTGGGTTCAGTGTATTTTTTGTCGTTTAGAATCAACTCAGAACAAGTCTGGGAGTTGCATCCCAGGTTTCTAACATAACTGAAAAATGCCTTATGATTGTCTTTGGTGTCCTGTGCAATTTTTCTCTCAAAGCTGGCCTTGGAGGATATTATGAGGGATCGTAATTTTTGCTAGTACTGATCAGAGATGCCTTCCCTATTAGGGATTTTGCTCTATCATGTAGTAGCTTCCTCCTTCTGTTGTACAGTTTAGTTATGGCAGGGGTCCACCAGATGCCTTTGGATGATTGGGTCTTGGTTTTGTTTGGGATAGCATGATCCATGCATTCCTGGAGATGTCCATAGAATGCATTTATATAGGATTCTGCAGTTTGGGGTGTAGTTTCCACTGGCCCTGGGGCCTTGAAGGGTTCCACTTCGGTTTTGAGAAGTGAGAAGTTCGCTTTGAGAAGTTTTTCACTGTGGTTTTCTGGGCTGGGGGTCGGGATGTGGAAATCCAGTGAAATTAATTTATGGTCTGATCTTACCAATGAGGGATATACTTCTGGTGTGGAGCATAGAGTCCCCATGTTGGTAATGATCAGGTCTAGTATGTTGTCCCCTCTTGTGGGAGTGGTGACTAGTTCTTCCATAGCATTTGAGTTTATAATTTCCAGGAATCTTTGGGCTAAGGTGCTGGGGCTTGAGTAGTGCTTCCAGTCAATGCTTGGGTAGTTGAAGTCGCCCAATATAATGGTGTTCGGAGAGATCTTCATGTTCTCCAATGTTTTCAGGAAAGCCGAATGGGATTCCTGACTTTGAGAGGGTGGTCTGTAAGATGCTATAAACAGAAAAGCAGTCTTGCCCACTGTTATTTGCACACGGATGGTCTCCGATACTTCGTGCAATGCCACTAACCTGGAGGTGTGGATATCCTTGATAAATATGGAAACTCCCCCTCTTTTTGTGGTTCGGTCAGGGTTTTGGGGCCGAAAAGCATGATATGAGTTATAGCCTGGTAGTGCTGGGGTGCTCTCTGGAGCCTTGAACCAGGTTTCTGTCACTGCACAGATATCGATGTTCTCCATACTGAGGAGAGCTTCGGAGTGCATGCATCTTGAGGTTAAGACTTCTGGCGTTTAGCAGCATTACCCTTAGTTTCTTGTTCCTTGTGCTGTCTATGGGGGTGGGTTTGACTTTTGAGCCTTGCCTAAAAGGCACTATGGGGGTGGCAAGAGCCTTTGCCAATATCCGAAAGCCCAGTGGTGACAGGTGCAAGCTGTCCCTAGCGAAGCAACGTGGCTTGTCGAGCATGTCATCCCAGGCTGACAGACACTGGATCCCCTTTGAATGACACCAACATTTTAGCCAATTGTTAAAATAGATCATTTTGTCTTTGTACTGTGGCATCATTCTAGGTGAGGGTAAGATGCTGCTCAAGGTCAAGGTCATACCAGCCTGGGCTACATGATCAGAGAGCTCCTCTATGTCTCTTTTCATGTAGTCCAGGGAGGTACGTCTCAGGTCATTCACACCAGCATGTACAATGACTGAGTCATATTTGTATTTGCTTTGGAGTGACCTGAGTGCTTGCATTATGTGTTGGATCCTAGCACCCGACAGGCAGCTCACTGTGACCTTCTCGTTATTCAGCCTGGTGAGCGGGACGTCAGTGTGTCTGACAATAGAGTCACCTATAACAAGAGTATCAGGTGTGTTATTCAGCCTTAAGGACTGTGGCTGCTTGGCACACTGACTTTGTGGGTTATGTGTTGTGTGTGTTTTGTTTTGAGGTAGCGTTTGCTTGGATGTCTGCTTTGGAGGTCTCTGTTGCTTAGGTAGATTTTTATTTAGAGCCTCTGAGTATGTTTTTGTGTATTTATGTGTTTGGTTCGCTGATGTGGTGGTACTATGTGATACTGGAATTGTGTTGTGTGAGGTTACCTTCTCCTCCTGACTGGTTACACCAGCTTTGAGATGAGAGAGCTCAGCCTCCAGTTTGGCTAAATAGTTGCATCTCTCACATATATTTGAACCTGTTTGGAGGAGGAGAGGGTTGTCCGTTGACATGAGACAGTTGTAACATTGCCTCAAAATTCCCTGATTCACCAGCTGGACTGGAGAGGAAACCATTGACTGACCTTTGGACATGCTAGAGTAATAGGGAAACTGAATTTAAGATGGACCAATAGAGGACAGGGTAATCGTAGAGAGTATAAGAGTAAGTAGTGCTTATGGTTTAATAGTGCTAACTTTTAGGATTACTTAATTGGACCAGTGAAGGGCCTTAGAATGAGAATATGGTGTTTAAATTGAGAGATAGAGCAGTTCTAAGGGAAAGACTGAAGAGCAGACTTTGTGGAGCCAGGAATAGTTTAAACCCAATTAGGCAGCGCTGCCCGCTGTTGCGCTATGCTCAAAACTGCGCAAAACTGCGCAAAAGAGGGTTTTAAGAGAGGAAGATGAAAGAGTTTTGGAATTGACCCAGAATGGCCAATAAAACTACAGTTTCAAGTCAGTAACCACTCCCACAGGGGCAGGCAGGCTGCTCAATGTTTTTCACTGCCACTGATCAACAGAGACTTTCCTTTAGCCTAAGCAAAAATGGCCTCACAGAAACTTACAAACAGTTCAAGAACAGCAAGCCTGTAACTGAACTTTTTAAATCTCAGAAAAGTGGGAAAAAGCAAGATTTTTTTTTTGTTTTTCAGAGATAGCAGAGGTTAACAAGTATCAACAAGTTATAACAGTGCAGTAAATGACCCCACACAAGAGTGCTAGGCCAAAGACAGATAAAATGCAAGTTTTGAGAAAAAAACAATTTTAAAAATAAGTGCAAACAGGAAATTCAGTAATCAGCTCTAGGTTGTGCTCTAAATACAGTTACTAATGCAGAAATCAAATTTAACAAGCCAGAAAATGCTCAAAATAGGCGGCTATGCAGAAAAACTTAGCAAATAAACAGAGGAAAAATACTTAAAGTCTCAAAAGTGGCTCCTTTCTTCTCTCAGCATTTACTCCTCTTGGTGGGTGCTTCACCAACAGCCAACAAGCCTGAAAAGACGCCAAAACCACGAGGCAACCAGGTTTTAAGAGAGGAAGATGAAGGAGTTTTGGAACTGACCCAGAATGGCCAATAAAACTACAGTTTCAAGTCAGTTTTTGACCCTCTCTAAGGTCAAAAACACAGCATCTATGGGACCTGATAACATCCCAGGTTGTGTCCTACATGGGCTCAAACAAGAATTAGCAACGCCATTGGGTACTCTTTTCTATCATAGTCTAAGCACTGGCTTTGTCCCAGCTGAATCGAAAAAGGCCACTATTATCCCCTTTCACAAAGGTGGTGCCTCCACTGACCCTGGGAACTATAGACCTATTAGCCTGGCTAGCCTTATCTGCAAGGCCATGGAGAGAATCATCATGAACCTTATCATCATAGATATTGGTAACCTCCAAACTCTTGACCCTACTCAATTTGGATTTGTCAAAGGGAGATCATATCTGTTAAACCTGGTGGACTTTTTCAAGACAGTCACCAAGGCCCTTGATGAGGGGAAATCTGTGCACACAGCCTACTTAGACTTTCCAAGGCTTTTGACACTATCACCCCTTAGGCATAATTGACAAACTTACCCAGCTAGGTATCAACCCATATATCATCAGCTGGGTCATTAACTGGCACACTGATAGAACCCATATAGTCAAAATAGGGGAATCCACCTCACACAGTAGACCTGTAACCAGTGGTGTTCCACAGGGATCAGACCTGGGACCTCTACTGTTTGGAATCTATTTCACAGAAGTGCAAGCTAAAACTAAAAGTATGTGGCTGATAAAGTTTGCTGATGACTGCAAACTGGGAGTGGTCATAGAATCTCCAAACAATGTCAACATCCTACAAGAGGGTCTTACACAAAAAAAATGACTGGTGCCAAAGTCATGGCATTAAACTCAATGCAAAAAAAAATGTATTACCGTGCCTTTCACTCAGAGTGATGTGCCTGCTAACTACCACATCAATTACAACACCCTAAGTACACACTCGGTGATGAGAGACCTGGGCACACTGATTGACAGCAACCTTATCTTTGATCACTGATCACCATGTATCCACAGTGGTAAGAAGAGCATTCTATATTGCTCGTCTCATAAGTAAGGGCATTGCCTCCAGAAAAAATGAAGTTATAACCTCCTTGTACTCTTCCCTCAACAGGCCAATAATTGAGTACAATGCTCCTTTAGGTATGTACCTTTTCTAAGCACCTGCAGCAATTGGAGAAACCACAAAGGTTCCTCACAAGGCAAATTCAAGGTCTTCAGCATCTGTCCTATGAAGAACATCTGAAATCACTGTCACTTTATTCTATTTCATACACACTACTCAGAAACAATCTTTGCCTTGCATATAAAATAACCTTTGACCCTGCTTTTTTGGAAATGCTGCATATCTGTAAGTTAAATAGTATACAGATTACTCAATGGCCTAATGGCCTTAACTTGGTATGTGACATTAATAGAATCTGCTGGAGGGACAGATTTGTCTCCCAGAGGTTACCACACCTTTGGAACAGACTCCCACTTCATGTCAAGCAGAGCACCTCATTGGCCTGCTTCAAACACAATCTGGACGATTGGATGGGTAACCATAAATTCAGTACAGGGGTTCCACCTATGTTTATCTTGGACAGGGGTGATAGGTGCTGATTATGGAAATAAGGGCAAAACTTGGCTAGACTTGTAAGGGCCCTAGGGTCATTAGCATAGTAACCTCCTATGATCCTGTGATCCTATGATTAATTAAGACTGACCACAGGTGAGCTCCAAACCCTGGATTTTACCTAATTCGGCTTTGGGAAGGGCAGAGCTTGCCTGTTAAATCTGGTGGATATTTTTGAAAATGTGACCAAGGCCACTGACAAGGGAAAATCTGTGCACACAGCATACCTTGACCTGGCAAAGGCTTTTGACACAATCACACATTCAGGCATTACTGATAAACTTAGCAAACTGAATGTAAAACCCTTTGTTGTAAGATAGGTTGCCAACTGGCTCACAAACTGGACACACACTTTTAAAATGAGTGACTCCACATCAACCAGCAGACCTGTTACCAGTGAGATGCCACAGGGTTTAGTGCTGGGCCCCCTACTGTTTGCTATATACTTCTCAGAAGTTCAGGTCAAAATTAAGGGATTGTGGCTGACAAAATTTGCAGATGACAGCAAACTACGTACAATCATTGAATTCCCAAATGATGTCACTATACTCCAGGAGGGTCTCACACAGACCATTGACTGGTGTATTAGTCATGGTCTCAAACTGAATGCAAAGAAATGCATCATCATTTCCTTCATCACAAACATTGTCCCCTCACACTATCAAATCAACAACAATACCCTAAGTACCCATGAAGTGGTAAGGGACCTGGGATCACAAGTTGACTGCAACCTTAACTTTGACCACCATGTGTCTACTGTAGTAAGGAAAGCTTTCTACATAGCACACTTGATTAGTAAAGGCATTGCTTCAACAGCAAAAGAAGTTATAACTCGCCCATACGCGGCACTTATCCATCCCATAATTGAGTGTAGCGCCCCATTTGACATGTACCATACTAAGCACCTGCAACAATTAGAGAGACCTCAGAGGTTTCTAACAAAGAAGATCAAGGGGTTCCAGCATGTGCCTTACATGGACCGATTAGAGTCCCTGTCAGTATACTCAGTATCATATAGACTTCTTAGGGGAGACTTATGCCTGGCCTACATACCAATCCAAGACCCAAACTTAATGAACTTGCTGCATTTCCATAAATCAAACGGGACTGGGATGGCCATTCAAGGGATCTAAATATAGCCTGTGACTTAAATAGGACATGCTGGAGGGACAGATTTATCTCCCAGTGACTGCCACATCTTTGGAACAGGCTACCAATTCATGTGAAATAGAGCACCTCTATGATCTGTTCAAGAAGAACTTGGACGAGTGGATGGGGCACCATAAATTCTTACTGTGGATAAAATCCACAACTCTCCTGGACATGGGCAGTCATCACTAAATGCAGTCCTGGGTACTGACTAGCATTTCTATGGTATTACATTGGGATGAAATGGGTAAGCTTAAAATAACCTCTGGGTTGATAGCCTAATAATCTCCTGTGATCTCCTCTGAGCCCATATTTAAAAAGTGAGGTAAGAGAAATAGCCGATGCTGAGATCCACCCTCTACAGAAAAATGAAACCTACTGCAATGTAAATACAGTGTGGGACCTTGAGAGTTGAAATAACACTATTTGTAAGAAGCAACAATTTGTTAGCTGGGGCAGTGATTGTAAGGAGAGATGAAAGCAAAGGAAGACATGACCACAGTAGGGGAAATAGAGTCTAGCATACTAGCGAGAAAAAAGTTGATGGGAGTCAGACAATCAGTAATTCCACTTTTAAGGTATGAAGTATGTAATATCAGTATTTTTCATACTGCATAGAAAGATCTAGTAATGGGGGAATTTTTAAGAGGTATGTCTCAGGTTGTAAAGAAATCTAAAATGCTGTGTTATAACGGGATGAATCTGAAGAGGTAATACTGGAGCATATGGTTAAGTTGTGAGTCTTATCTTTAGATAAAGTGATTTGCTTTTACATTTTTAGTAAATGTTTTACCATGATAGTACTGAGATCAGGATAAATGATCTTTAAGATTTTTTTTCATAAGTTCCTTGTCTCCTTTCTTATAAGATGAGTGAAATTTAGAATTAATCCTAGGAGCAGAAGTATCATGAATTTGTATAACCCTTACTAGATAGCATTATCATAGAGTCATAGATTCATAGAAAATGCAAGGCAACAAAGCCTCAAGGCCATTAACACATTGCCAGTATCTAGCCTACCTCCCTCTTTAAGTGGATGCCAGCCAGTAACACCAGGCCATGCATTTATGAATGCCCATCTACCTTTTAAAAGAATTCCGCTGCTTAATTAGGAGATGAAGTTTATTCCAGAGAAGGTGTAGATACTGAATAACAAATCTATCCCTCCACCTTGTTTTGTTAATTTGTTTAAGGAGGTTTAAGCCTCTGATCCTTGTACTCACAGGGCTGTTTGATTTATGAAGGCATAAGTAGCAATTATTCAGTTTTATTCAAAACTGCCAGAATATCTTCAGAAAAGATACTTTGGTGTGTCCCATGTAACTGAAAAAAACTACATGACTTCTCCAAGCACTGGATAACTCTTAAGTGTCATTTTATTTTAAGAAATAAAACAGTGTAAGAAACTTCTATGTGTGGAAGATTTTCAGTCCATATATTTCTAGTTAATCACTGTATATTAATCAGATCAGACAATAGTAGTAGAAGTAGCGAAAGTAAACTCGTCATGTCAAAAAGTAATAATTGAAAATATATAATTCTACAGCATTACTAAGTATTTGAAAGTAATCCAAGCAAGGCAGGCAGTCTGTTTCCAGTCGAAAATCCTTTATTAAGTACACAGACAAGCGATCTAAGTAAAACAAAAATAGAGTAATAATTTCCTCACAAGCTTTCTAAATATATATATACTTTTTATCAGGCATGGGAGTGGTTTATTGTGCTGTAAAACAAAGTGTTATTGGTACACATGTTAAATTCACATCCCTTCCCCCATCAGTGTGACATTCGAGCTGGTCCTGCCCTACCTAGTAGCTATCATAATAATAAATAGCCCTAATGTACTTCAATGGTACATCTTATTTAACCAAATTATTAAGTAGATTGTTAAGTCTGTGATTTTATACAAGGCAATATACTACATGGCTGGAAATACATTAACCTTAGTTCATTTTGCGATAAAAAATTATATATAAATATATACATATACATTTTGCATGTAAAAATCAGTTTCTATTTTCATAACCTATTGTTAACAAAGATCGCTTTCATTCTTCAGCTCTTAAAGAAATTGTCTGTCTCTGGAAGTAAGATTCAATATGTTCTGTGTTCACATGTATATCCCAAAAGGTACACTGCTCCTGAGCAAGACAAAGGTACAACACTCAGCATCGGATGCATCTTCCTCACCATGGCCAGAAACTCACTAAATGTGAATGAATTACTATATATCATATTTCATAGTGTTTCTTTATTAAGGACTAGCTATGCTGGGGAAGGAAAGCCTAGCTATTTAAGGCCTTAAGGCCAATCCAGCTTTTTCCTTTGCAAAAATAAATTTTTCATGGAAATAGTAAGTCCTCGCCCACAAGACCATTTGAATGTGCATTTAGAAATGCTCTTCTGACATCTCTGCACTTATGCCTCCAGATGGCTGCTATATGCAGAATCAGCATAAAAATGAAACAAAATCTGCTTTGTATGTCAACAGTTAAAAGATGTTTAGATGATATGCAAGTATGTACTAATGGTTTAAGCACAGTATACTTCATTTCCTATTGCCATTATTTTTTATTTGAGGAAAAATCCTTGCACATCATATGGATTCACTTATTAAATCAATAAAATGACATCTAGTTTCACCATTACAGTATTCACATCTCCAGCATGTAAGTTATTATATGTGATTCTTTATCATTGCAGAAGATTAGACTCATATGCAGATCCAAATGGATGAAGTTTCCAGAAACAGCCTTTTGTCACCCTTCAGAACTGGCCCTTGTATCATCAAAGCATTTATAGGCAAATGGTGTATGTCTGCAGAAAAAAGTGCCTAGAGTTAATTTGCAGTCTTTATTATTTTAGTGACTCATATCACCACTAACCATACACTGGAAGATAAATTACAAAGGGGTTAGTCTAGATTTCAAAGTACAAAGTCTAATCTGCATGCCATTATGTGCTCATTACTGGCTCATTATGAAGGGAAACTCCCCCAGGTTATGAATCTGCAGCAGTAGAACAGATGACTGGGAAAACAGCATTTAGGAAACACTGAGTAGAGAATATATTGTTGTGAAATCTATGCTGCAGCAGAACAGATGACCTTTATAATCATCCCCAAGTACAATGCTCATTTTGGCTTCAATTTTGCTTCTTGATCATGGTTTTTTCTACCTTAAAAGCAGAAGCTAATGGATAGAATAAGAGATTATATCTATCTATATATCTATATGTATATATATATATATATATATATATATATATATATATATATATATATATATATATATATATACAGTATCTATAGCTATATTTATATATATATATATATATATATATATATATATATATATATATATATATATATATAAAGTGCATATCTTTGCAACCAATTGTAAAATTTCTTTCTAGTGTCAGCTTAATGTAAATCCTAAGAAATGTAAATTGTAATATGTTTTTTTTCTCCCTGTTATATCTGTAATACTTTTTAAATTGTATTTTAAATTTTGTCTTTCTTTGTATTTTCTTGTGGAGCTTTCCTCCCCGGGCCTCCACTGAAAATGGGTCTCTGACCCAGTGGACTTTCCTGGTCAACAAATGTTAATAAATAAAATAATAAATAAATAAAATATCCTTGTGTGGAGTCACAATAGCTTTCCAGCCTTAGGGTGGGTAAGACATCTTCCTCTCATATGAAAAAACAATATTCCACATGGAAAACAGGTACTTGTGAGCAACAAAGCTGTTGCCTGAGACTACAAAAAAAAATATCAGGAAAAAAAAAGCCATGCATTGTAGATAAGCTCAGCTGAGACTTCAGAGTAATCAAGCATATATAACTTAATTACAAATCAAAATGTCTTTATTGAAAAACAAATGGATGAGCACTTTCACCCTTAAATGACCTTCATCACATCAAAATTAAGTTTATGTAACATGCAGTAGTTATTTGCTTTAACACAGAGATCATTGTTAATTAACTCAAACTGGGGTCATAAATGTATGTCATAGGTTTTCATCCAAGCTATAATAGGATAAGTCTCATCTTTCATGCCAGCTCTGCATATCTACTCCTACTGGTAGCTTATAGGTTATATCTTATGTACTGTATTCCTGTCCTATGTGACTAGTGCCTAATGGATACACACACTTTAAATAAATTTTGTCCTTGGCTATGTGTAACTATTAGTACATTGTTGTATCTATGATCTGACAAGTAGATGCTATTTGTCAAGTTTAGATGGGTCAACAGGTACTAAAACATATGTCCTAACCAGTCAAATTAAAATCTTAAGGTAATAATATACTGTAGTAATCATAACTGCATCTAGTCAGGATAATCTGGCTGAACCTGTAACTCAGCTCCTATCATGTATCATTTATGTCAAGAGCGCACCACCCTTTCTATGACAGGATGAATTCAACTTTCTAGTGACATATCAATTTTGTGTGTTCAGAGAGAAAAAAAGGGCTATGTATGTGCTAGGTCTAAGATAAACTGCAGTATTCTATGACAGTGAACCAAACAGGCTTAAAAGAGGAAAGAGATAACTGACTACTATTTCAGTTTGTTCCATCTAAATGCTGTCAAAATGGGTACATTATAAAAGTTTGTCAGTAACATGTGTCATAAGTCCTAGAAGCCAGAGTAGTAATCTCTCTAAAACAGCAAGGTGTAGTTCCTGCCATGGAAATCAGTGAGCCTCTAGTAAATACAGGTCTATGTCGAAGCTGGAGTTTTCAGAAATTCGAAATTCATATTTTCGAGACGATATGATCAGTTTTCCGAAAACTTGAACTTCAAAAACCGACAAAAATCTACTCATTTTTCTACATTTTTGCAAGGGGCAACCCCTCCTGCACCCCCTGCATATTATATATATACCAGCTCTGAGATTGTACTAAAGTGGGGAAAAGGGTAAAGTCCCCAATCCTCACTGTATTGTGAGCTCCATTCAAAAGCTTTTAGTTTATAGAAACTCGATCATATGGTCTTAACCATATCAGTTTTGAGTTTCTGAAAACTTGAGCTTCTGATAGGGACCCACACACACACACACACACACACGTATATATATATATATATATATATATATATATATATATATATATATATATATATATATATATATATATATATATATATATATATATATATATATATATACACATATATATATAATAAATAAATAAATATATATATATATATATATATATATATATATATATAGATATATTAAAGTAATTTTGTAGCTGGTTTAATCTTAAGATGAATCCTCGAACACAGACTTAGTAAATGTCCACACAAGTAGGCATCCTTCTAAATGTTTTGGTATCACATTCATAACAACATATAGTCTCAATAGTAGTGACTGTGTTCAGGCACTACGTAAAAATTGGGACTTACTCAAAAAGGACAACACAGTACACCAAAAACTTGGTAATCACCCATTGGTTGTTTATAGAAAGGCAAAAAACCTCAAAGCCCTCCTTGAACGACATAATATTAAAAAACCAATGACAGCTGGCATGTTTAAATGCCAGGCGTGTAATTTTTGTCAATACATCTTGGAATCCAATAGATTTAAAGTTCACAATTACGAATACAAGTTGAACCTAAGAGCTAACTGTAACTCAAGAATGGTGATCTACTTAGCTATGTGCCAAACCTGTACAGCTTTCTACGTGGGCAAAACAGAACGACGCCTACGTGACCGCATTTATGAACATACTTATGCGATCAGGAAGCAGAAACTTGATAATGCACTAGCAAAACACATTTCAGTTTATCCCAACCATATGTTTAAATTTTTGATTATTAACCAGATCACACAGGACTTCAGGGGTGCTCCTCTCCCACTTAAGATAGAAGAGCGAGAGCTGTTTTGGCAAATTAGACTCAACACATACAGTTCACCAGGTCTGAATGAGAACTGTTCTTTAAGTAGTGTTCTTAAACATAGGAGCCTTAATAGGTAGGCTGTGTCAGGTTACCTTCCACACTAGCACAACACAGTTATTCTAATGCTTTTGAGCACCTTGGTTCAGTGACCTTATGTGTATTTTTTGCTGAGAATTTGTAGTTTTATCTTGATACTTTACTTATTACCAATTATGTTCAGCACACTTGATGTGCTTCAACATACACAGTTTAGTGCACTAACATAGGTATTTGTATTAACTCAGTTTTACAAACACCAGCGGAGTTTTTATGCACTTGTAATTATTATTTCTTTGCCTCACTAGCTTAGTAGTTGGCTAGATTTACACATTTTTATAGACAATGCTAGTTGTACTTTTAGTCTATTTGGATTTTTAGCTTTTACTTTAAAAGCAGTTTTTAGTCTAGTTGTGTTTGCAAATAGGGCGTGTCTTGTAAGTCAGCTTTCACTTTAAGTAGTTAATCGACTTTGTAAGTATTAGCCCAGAGAGTATTTAAGCTGTGACTTTTTGTTTTTCTTGATCTGAAGAAGTTTGTTTATTGGAATAAACGAAAAGCGCTTTATCATTTCGTTCTGTGCTACTGTGTGGTTTCTTCTCTATTTTGTTTTTCAGTAATCTTAAGATTTACCATGTTCAGTGCATTCAAATGTACACTGAAATCATCAGAGTAACAGGAAGGCAGATGCTGATAGAGATATATTCTGAAGAGTATAACATTTAGCTAGAAGTGCACATTTTGTTTATGTCTTCTAATGTTTTATAAACATTGGAATGACTTCTAAGCTTGAGATTGAGAAGCAGTGCAGTTTCCAATAAAGATGTTACGAAAAAACTAGGTTCAAGGGTAGGGTAGGCATGCATTGCTGAGGATTTCTGAAGAATCATATTGCAGAGTGTACAGTTATTACAAAACACTTTCAGTGCAAACAATCATTTCAGGTTGTTGCGAACCAAGTTCCTGTTTGTGTTCCTTGGTAAACATTTGATAGTTACCATGTAGTAGACCTGCAGCCTTACACACAGCACAAATATGCAGCACTGGCTGTAAAAGCAAGAAGCTGCTGCTGCTCTGATCCTTAGATGCAAATGAGGAATAATCAAGTACCCCCTATACTCACTGCATGCAAGCTGCCACCACTCTGAAAGCTGAATGTGCAGATCAATAACCCTTCTACCTTCTCACCAACTATGTGAATATATAAATGCCAATACTTTTGGTCAGCATTTCATCAAAGACCCACTCTTTGCTAATGATCTTACAGTTTGAGTTTTAGATCATTCTTTGAGTATAAGTCAGAATACACTGGAAAGGATCTTGCTGCTGTTTGTAGCTAGTTTGCAAACCAACAATCAGTGAATTCCAGGTAGACCAAGATTATCATGACAGTCAGGAAGGTTTCACCTGTAAATACCCACCTGATGATGGCCTAACGAAAAGTCTGATGGAGCTATATTACTATTGTCTATAACAAAGGCACATAGCATTAGGTAATTTGATACCAGCTCAGATGTATACCTCCTTGTAATCACAGCAAGGTCATTGATCAAGTGCCAAAAGATTCAGACTGATCTCTGCAGATTTTGCTTGCATCACAATAAGAACACTACTGCCTGACTGTAAATGGCATTAGTAATTCCCCCAAAGGCAACTTATCAAAACAAGAACACTACTTCCTGGCTGTAAATGGCAGTATGTGACCCCCATAGGTCTATTCCAGACATATACACTAATGTTTAAATTGCTACGTCTAGACCATTGCTCACCATTCACTCAAATGCTGTAAAGAAAGATCTGACAAAGCATTCTTGTGTTCACAATGAACTCTAGGCTTTACCTTACCATTCCATAACATTCACTGGAATGACTAAGAATGCTTTTCCTGTTTTGCTTCCATTGTCTAAGTTTCTCTCATCCCATTTTTCTGCTTAGGGACAAGGCTGCTGTCGCTGTTCTTGCATCAATCTTAAAAAATGCTTAGAGTTTTGAAAAATAACTGGACCTGCAGCAGAGGTATTATTGTTAGCATAATCAAGACAGATAAAGTAATTGAGATGTCTTCATCAGAAAGTATAACTTGGACTAGCAACGTGCTAATTACACACTGTACAGGTAGTGTTTAATATGGACTTGTGCAGTATTTCATGATAGTACATATAATTCCCAAATGATACACTTAGCTCAGTCAAATCCTTTTCATAGATAATATGGCAGAAGGGATTAAGGCCATGGTGCATAATAATCTTGCCATTTTGACTATTTAGGCTAAACTCTATGATTTAGCATAAATTGTGGAAAAGCAGTTTTGCAAAGAGAGTGACTTGAGTGGCATTATCTTTCATTGTAAGGCAAACAATGGTGATATTTTCTACAAGTAAGGTTGTATTTCATTAGTGTGCGAGTGCTGAGTGTGAGAGACCGTCTCAATCTATGCACATACATACATACATACACGCACGCACACACACACACACACACACACACACACATACACACACACACACACACACACACGCACACACACACACACACACACACACACACACACACACACACACACACACACACACACACAAAAGTAGACATTCACACATGTACACACACATATGCAAATACACATGAGTGCATATTTATGTGTGCTGGTGTAGGTGAAGTGTGTCTGAGTGTGTTATGTAGTGGTGATATTATGGAAAGGATTAGGATTATGGTTAGGGTTAGCACACAATATTAAGGTGCTGCAGTCGGTGCTTTGATCCTAATTATATTTGTGGCAGTGATATGAAAAGACTTAACTGTGATTACATTTGTGGCACTGACATGAAACATTCTGTAAAACAGATACATTTTTGAATGTCTAAAATTAAGGGAAAGTTGAATTTTGTAATAGTGGATTGTTTCAAGTTTATTACAAATCTGAATCTTATTTTTGTCAGCAAATTCTCAGAGTACCTGGCTAAATGCTTATGAAAGCTGGTCTGGTTATAACTTTGTATTAATTTATATAGATCAGCCTTTGGGATTGTTGATTTTTACTACATAGAAATGTTATAATTTTGGCCAAGAATGGGGGGTACAAAGAGAATCCACTTTGGTGTGGTTTGCTACTCTCATGTAATTGATTAAAGTTGAGATCTGTATATATTCATTAAATCATGTAATTTTGGGTCTGCTTTATTCCTTGGTCTGGATAAACTGGAAAGACTAATTTGCAGTGGAACTAGTCCAGTGGAAGAAATTAAAAACTGAGCTTATACTCACTGGGTTAATCATTGTAATGGTATGTTTATCAGGAAAATATTCAAAGGAATATGCTCATCTTTATTATAGAACATTTTGCTAAAAAGCTTAAGTTCACTTTGTTCTGTTAAAATGTTTTAAAGCTCTCTGATATCTTCACACATGATTGCAGGTATATTTTTAAATCTGATAAAATGACGTTTTACCATTTCATTTTTATTTAAATTGTTAATAGAGAGATTCAGATATAAGGGGAAAGGTGATGGATTGATTAGTATTTTACTAATTATTAGACAGCTTATCAAAGTAGGAGATTTTATGCAGTGGGTTTAGTATTGAAAATTAAGTTTGTTAGATATGGAACAATATCATCTGCAAATGCTGGAAACTCAATTCTTTGGTTATTGATTTTATTCTAGAAACATAGTAGCTCTGTAGACGATAGGGATGATTTCAGTTAGGGTACAGAAAATTGGAAAGGGGGCTGGAATTTACTGGAGAAAACTGACAAAGGAACCAATGTATTGGGAGCAAATAATTAGAGAGGGAAAGGTAATTGGAAGAAGTCAAGAATATATTTGGACTAGATGTTAGAGATTGACTTCCCTAGCAAGAACTGATAGAGTTTAGGCAAAGAAAAAGGAATAGGGGGATCTTAAGTGAAAGACTAGCACTGGTAGAGTTTTTAATAGACTCTAGAACAGAAGCTGCTTTTTAAAAATGAATAATTAGCAGGGCATATAAATATTTCATTAATACTGTAGGAATCAATTTGAGGAAGTTAGAAAAGATTTCCTGAGCTGTTTTTGCCTCTGTGGCTGTCAGCTGCCAATCCTTCTCCCATAGGTCTTGCAAACATGCTTTCCCCTTACTGGATATTCTTATTATGGGGATGAGAGCTGACTGGTGGGACCATCATCAAGGCATCAGTGGACATGTTTTTTGCCCTCACCTGCCTTCAGAGGCTATAAGAAAAATTCTATTGTCCAGACTCCTCCCTACTGACACATGTAGTTCCATCACTGTGACATACTACTGTACCCTCTCTGTACATGTGTAATGTTTCAGCCACATGCTATTGAGGGCTTTCTCAACTGGCTAGATAGTACTAACCCCACCTTCTCCAGTATTATGGATTTCATTTGCTGAAAGTTTCATTTTAGTGGAGGCAGAAGGGTAGAATTAACCACCATTCTTCCAAGATGGGCAAGCATGCATGTGGCATTTATTTTTATCCCGTCCTACTTGTCTCCTTTTTCACCCAAGCTGCTACCTGAGGTTAGGTCACCTTGCCATGGTCATGGCTTTTTCTATGCCATAGCAGTACACCAAAGATCCCCCAGTTGTATCTTACCATGATGTAGTATGCCAATGCCTAATATGAAGAAAATGGCCTGTTATCCAAACTGTCTGTCTCCTCTAATAATAAATAAAAAAGAAAAAAAGAATGAATGAAAGAGAAAGCTGTTCTTGTATGTGCAGTGCATGCACAGACACACATGCACACGCACACGCACACACACACACACACACACACACACACACACACACACACATATATATATAGATACAGATCTACCTTATATAATCACAAAACCATTTACTTGAACTTCATAATGTTGAGAACACTTTAGCAAAACATCATATTATGGAAGACCCAGAACATCTCAATGTTATTCCAGGAAACTAACTAGTGGGCCACCATGGTGAAAAAACAAACTGAAGCGAATCAAACCTGTCTATGTGTGGGGGCCTCACTGCCCACAGCCCCCCAACTAAATATACCAACTCTGAGATTGCACAAACAGTGACAGAAGGAGACCACCACGATGAAATGAAAACTTATATTTATTATACTAAAACAAGCGCTTTCACGTGTATCCACACGCTTCCTCAGGTTTTTAACAAAGATATCCATCAAAAAGCTTAAATACACATTTCAAATCTCATTACATAAGCTGATAGGTTAGTCACTTAATCAATTAACCAAATCAATTATATTAAATAAAACAATTAAAACAAATAGCATTTCAGTTTATACTACCAAACCAAAGCGAGCAAGAGCAAGCAGAAAGCAAGCAAAAAAGCTCTGCCCACTATTATTACATTCAATCAAAGTCAATCAAATTCAAATTCAAGTTCAAGACAATATATAAATGTATAAATATTTGCATACCATTTATATATGATGAATGCTATCTAAAAATACTAATTAAAAAACACAGAGACTGAAAAGTAAATAAATGTGTCAAATAAATAAATAAATATCTACTAGATCTGAATTAACTTATAAAATACTGTATACAATACATAAAAATAATAACTAAATAAAATAAAATAAAATGTGGTAATATAATTAATAAATGTATATAACTACGTTAAATATCATAATAATAATCATTTACGTGCTGCTAAAACTGATTTAATACTAATATATTGATTGAGTCCAGGCTCAAAATGAGCTCTCATTCTTAAAATCCAGTTCATTTCAACTGTTTCCAAATAATTCATTTTATCACCCCCTCGTTTATCATTATTTATAATCTGCAATACTCTGAACTTAAATATATGATCAGGATGTATGGCTATATGTTTAACTAAGGCATTAGTTGGATTCATTTTTCTTATATCATAGGAATGGTTATATATCCTATCTCTTAGCCTTCTTGCAGTCATGCCTACATAAAAAGCCATACATTCTGTACATGTAGCTAAATATATCAAGTTTATACTTTCACAAGTAGCATAAAAATTGGGTATAAACCTATAATCTATAGAAGGATGAATAAATGATTGTTCACTTGTGATGTATTTACACATGTTACACTTATTGCATGGAAAAGTGCCATGTCTAAAAACTCGCCTATTCACATTACCAACCCGAGGGTTGGTTTTTTCATGACACAATAACCTTTTTAAATTTTTACTATTTCTATATCTGAAACTAGGGCTTTCTCCTACTAGTTTAGAAGTCTGTGAATCTATGAGTAATATGTTCCAGTTTTTTCTAATAATATTTGTGATGTTCCTATTGTCATTAGTATATCTAGTTGTAAAGACAATTTTGGTTTTGTTATAGCCAATCCTGGGAACATATACCATCCTACGATGTCTATTATTCGACCTTTGAACACTATTATGGTGAACCCCTATTGAGTTCAATGCTGAACATTTCATGTCATTTACTAGGGATTTACTATAGCCCCTATCTTGGAGCAACTTATCCATATGATCTAATTGTGAATACCTATCATCATCATTCCTACATAAGTGATTGCACTATAACAGAGAAAAGAGCAAAGTCACCATGATGGCCCAGTGGTTAGTTTCCTGGAGTGACATTGTGATGTTCCGTGTGTTCGATAATATGAGGTTTCACTAAAGGGGTCTCAACATTATGAAGTTAAAGTAAGTGGTTTTTTGATTACATAAAGTAGATCCATACACACACACACACACACACACACACGCACACACACACACACACACACACACACACACACACACACACACACACACACACACACACACACACACACACACACACATATAAATACCTGTGCTCCATCCCTGTACTGGACATCATAAATTACCCAAGTCATTAGTGATATACCTCTGCTATTTAAATACTGACCTAGCAGTTCACTGAACAACACACATCCTTATACAGCTATTCATTGGCTGTTATATCTGCCCCTGCTAATCCCTCTTCCTTCTACACATTATCTGTTTGTGCATAAGTCTCCAGTATTGCCTCATTTGTATCTGGCATGTGATGTATACTCAACCCACCATTAGTCAGCAAGTTATTTTATTTTCATTTTGGTTAATCTTTCTTAACCCTGGTAGATGGATTGAATTAAGAAACATCCTTTTAGACATAAACATCCTTCCAGTAAATTGCACAAATTCAGTATAAAATGAATCAGTTATAAGAAGAAAACAATTAAACAATATGCAGACAACTATCTGTGCATACAAAGTAGACAACCAACCCGGCAGTAGAAAATTGACTAAAAACAATAATCAGTACAGAGATTAAGACATGAGGACATAAAGCAAACAACAACAGTGCTTGAAAAAGAGTGATAGTATGCAATGCATAAGCACTAAGACTTTATTTACAATACAATACAATACAATATATAGACAATAAGTATCATGTACCTCCACTGTGAACATAAGCAGGAGCAATGTAACACCATGAACAGTGTAATCACAACGTTGATATCCTACAGCAGTTAGGTAATGAACTTTTATTGACAAATAAAATGCAGACACAAAACAGTTCAGTACCAAAAGAAAGGAAAGTACAGTAGTGACAGTATACAACATGAAATTTATACAATTTTGTTTGCAAACAACTAACGGTAGTATACACTGAACACAATGATTCATAGTGTAGAATCATGGAGTGTGGAAATCTAATATCAGTAAATTTTATCATATGTGGAGAAAAAATGCTTTCAAGGAATTACTTTGTCTTTTTTTTTTTTTTTTTTTTTTTTTTTGACTGTGTGAATTTCCACTTTCCTTAAGTGTAGCATACCATTGCTGGGGCTAACCCACTGTCATACCTCTCAACCTATTATCACAAATCATCTGGACAAAAACATAAATAATGGAGGGACAAAGCCCCAAAATAAGGACATGTTTTAACTATTGCACTTATAAATTTAGGAAGTTGCTAGAATAAAAGGTATGATGATTGCCATCCTTTTTCTGAAGGATATGAAGTCTAAAACTCAAATGCCTATCATTATTTAGTGAATTCAATCTGATTTGCCACAGAAAATGCAGAAAAACACAAATTTTATGAGGAACAGACTAAAAATATGAGCAAAAAGTTGGATATTCTATGAAAATCTGGACAGTAGAGACTTGTGCTCACTATACAATGCTGTGGGACACATTGCTTCAGTATGTAAAAGCTCAATTTGAATTTGGCTTTTGATTCACTTTTTCAGTTCAACAGGATTCCAAACTAATCTTATTTTCAGAGGTGGTGTGGAACTGCCCACAACAATAGGAATTACAGTAAATATTATTTCTAATGACTTATATTGAAAAATAACTGAGTAAAATTTTTGGATGATGAGCAGCAGGGATGAGAACATGGTAAGCAGGTGAAGAAATAAATAAACTAGACAAGGAATTCATGGGTTGTAGACTGCACTTGCATGTAGTCATTTTTTTAATGTGGGCTGAAAAAATATGAAAAGGCTTATACTGTATTGTGTTCTTATTTCATGTTGAAATACAGGCCATATCATGGGGCAGAAAGAAGGCCATGTCAGTTTTAGTTGTTTTTGTCCTAGGGTGATATGGATGCCATATGACCCAGTGGAATAGAAAGAGAATGTTTTATGGAGAGCATCATATGTATGCTGTTTGCTGTCTGTGAAGGGGACTGATAGTTAAGAAACTAAAATAATAAGGTGAACCATATGAAGATTAATTGTTCTTTACTAAATAACCACTTTGCTGTGATCTGGATGGTGTGGCCCATTTTCGTGGGCTAGGAACATGACAGAGTCCTTATTTTTGTTGAGCTACATTAGATACTGCTAAAGGAGGTGGGACTATATTCACTCAATGGTAGGAGTGTATCCTAAGCAACAGCAATGTATGTTTAAACAAGAATGACCATGAGGAGCTTCCATCCTAAGGGGTGTTGTCCTCTTTTGCCTCTAATGAAGTCACCATGCAGTCTCAAATAATGAATGACAGGCAGATAATCACCCAGCTATCTGCAGAGAGAAGTTTCACCTTCTTCAGGTGCTAAGACATCAATGGATTGCGCACCCTATTTGTCAGGTGCATTGCTTTGTCTTTTGGAAGTGAAACAATGGATATGTATCCAGTCGGACCATCCCGGTCAACAAATGTAAAATAAATAAAATAAAATAAATATTCTGTTTTATTTTACTACAAGTCTGGTTGAATATCATTCACGTTATCTTGTCAAATGAAAAGTCATCTGCACAAGGATGGCCACTCAGTTAAGTTTTACAGTAGAAATTTATTGAAATGATTGTAGTTGAGACTGTAGCTTCCACCGCAGCTTCTCAAATCAGCTGAGCTCAGATCACAAAACAGGAATACTAGTTCATATTACATGAACTCTAGTGCTAAGAAACTTGTAGCACAGGTATTCATCCTCATGAAAAATAAAAGCAAATATATAATTTAAAAATCACCTTATTAGTTAGGCACATTTTCGGATGACTGAAGCAAATGACTATGCAATAGTCTACAGCTGTATGAGTACTGAACTTAATGTGCTGAATACATTACGGTAATAATTATATTTATGATGAGCTGGGGAGGAAAAAGTGACTTACACAGAACAAGTAGTGGGTCTTGGCAAGGTAATGATTTTGTGTTCAGACACTGTAATTGCTGTGGTTTTCCCATAATAAGTATTATAGTCCTGTGAACACATAATAAACAGTACAAGTGGTTTATAAAAGAGGTATGTCAGTGTGGTCAGTGTATGGCAATGTGGGAAACTCCAACTCATTTGGCTTATTGTATAGAGTGACTGCACCACACAAATAACTATCTAACATTTAGCTGCATGCAGGAAGCATGGATGTGAAGTCTGTAATACAGGAAAAACAAATATATTTGGGATAAAGTGTGCTCAGCTTTCAGGCAATCAGATGGAAATAAGAAGAACTGATACAGTTAGAGAGGTTTTCCTGACTCTGAGAGGAGGGCTTATAATGAGACTATCACTTTATTCATAACAGTGAGCGAGATTTTAATATAGGCTTGCATGTCAAGAACCTGGTAGCATAGCTTGGATATTATACTTTCGATAAAGTGAGCCCAGAGGATGTAATCAGACCTCAGATAGGAGATAGGGAGGAGGCAAATGGGACATTGGATGTTTTTAACCTGGGACATTGGGAGAACACATTTGCCCAATTGAAACAAACAGGACGTAGCAAAAATGTTTCAAAACAGAGGTGGAAATTGTTTTCTTTTTTTTTTTTTTTTTCTTGCAGGAAATCAATATGAGTTGAAAGGAGGGGGGCAAAAAGTTTATGAATTATTTTCCTTTAGAAGATTTCAACTTTAAGGGTCAGGGAGCAAAATGGGGATTGTCATTTTTTTCATGGTAGATCTCAGGTGTCACAGAGAAGATTAAATGAGTGGGGAATACAGGTAATTCATTTGGAATGGGAAGCTACAGAAAAGAATATGGAAGTTGGAAAATCTTTATGTTTCTAGCAGAAATAACTAGGATTTCTTCCATACAGATTCAAAATGCGGGAACAGTTAGAGGTAGGCAAAACATGCCAACTTATTTTGTAATGTTACAGCTGATCTATAATTAAATTATTTGGTAGGAAGGAGAATAATATGAATATTTGCAATAGTTAAGCATATGAGATGGCAGATGGGGGTAGACGGCATTGTGGAGTTCACATTCACCTGATACTGGCTAGTGCAGGCAAGTTGAATGGATAGCTTTCTTTAGAAAAACATAGTAAATATGATGATTAGAGTTTGAAACTTAGAGAGGTATGTCTCAAACCATGCTGCTTGTAATGTCATGATGGAAATGGCGATCACAGACAGGGAACACAGCACGAAGAAATGGATTTGAGCAAGCTGTTAACTGGAAGGAACGCAGGGCTAAGGAATCCCTCAGAAAACTGATAGAATATGTCATGAAGACAGCATATGTGGGAAGTCACAGCTAATATGGCCTTGGTGGGATGGAATTAAATTATCTGAGATGTGGATAATTATGGGAATTGAAGGCTATAACAGGGGATTAAGCAAGGCTGTGCCTAAACAATTAGAGAACATGTTGCAGCAAATTCAGTTTGCTATCTGAGAAAGATGGAGAAATGACATGAATAAGTTAAAGTTGAGCTTGGTTTGAAAATGGAAACTGATGTGAGATCTGTGTCTACAACAGATTCATAGAATACAATTGGAAGATCTTTTGCTAGATAAAAGTAGACACAGTAGAAAGACTTAGCTAAGAAGTTTAAGATAATAAGGACACTAAGTACTGTTTCATATAGCTTAGGAAAATAGTTGATTCTGAATAAGAGACAAGACAGGCACTAGTGCATTTTTACAAGAAGGGGAGCAATATGAGCATAAACTAAATTAATGGTGTTGGTTTAATTCATCAACTGGCTATACAATTATGTTGGCAAATAATAAGGAATAAGGACTCTGAAATAACAGGTGAGGCAATACACAGGGACTCTGAAATAACAGATGAGACAATATACAGGGACTCTGAAATAACAGTTGAGGCAATACACAGGGTACTACAGGTTATGAAGGAGAGGAACTGGAGACATTGATGGGTTAACTGTGCAATTACATACATGGATAAGCAGAGAATTTGGAAAATGTTTTACAGGAAGAAATCTTTAGAACTGGAGTAGAAAGTTTGGTATGAGATTTCATGAGGAGAGCTACAGAAGGAAGAAAGGATTTAAATGAGACTCAGAATTACAGACCCATATCATTAATAAACACAGATTTCAAGATACAAGGAAGACTAGCAGCATGGAGGCCAGATGGGGTTTACTGTCTGTAAGAGGAATGTGATGACATGGGTTCATAAATGGCAGGCAAGCAGGACATAACTGGAGGGTCCTGGTATACTTCATACAAGTGGTAGAGGCTGGATAAGAGGGTGGTCAGAGAGGAAGAGTGGTTCTCTGTGATCTACTGATGGCTTTTGATTTGATGGACTGGGGATTGTTGTGGCAGATGTTAAGAAGGAGATGGCTTGAGACAGGGATGAGTTACTTGGGATCCAACCCATGACAGAAATCTGGAATTAGAAGTAAAGATACATTGAGGAGTATTAATACCATACCTCTCATTGTCACTGATTTTGCAAGAGATCCCTAGATCTGTCCTTTATATAATTCTTGGATTTCTGGTACATTATTGAGGATTAGAATCAGTAATGCCAGTCATTACTATTTCATACTCTTTCTGCTTCTTCAAAAATGCTTGTTAATGGAGGACCTGTTGTCCAATTAACTTTTTTAAGTGAATTAAAGTAAGAGTTAAAACATTGCCCCCATATTTAGGCTCTGCCACCCCATTATTCTGGCTTTATTTGGAATTCTTGAGCAAAGATGTTGAGAAGTGTGCTTGAGACTAATAAAGGTATGGACGGGAGTCAGGCACGCCTGTCCTTTGTCTCCAGAACTGTTGATCCTTTTGATAAAGGAACTAGCCCCAGTAGTTAGGGGTCACATCAAACTAGAAATATCATCTTGCATGAAGTATTAGTTCAGACTTTATGTGGATGACTGTATCTTGATGCAAAAAAGGTGGAGGAAATGTTACAGGGGGTTATTATATTTTCTATAAATATGGGGCAATATTGGGGATAGGGCAATAAAAAATGATGGTCCAGGTCCACTTGGAGGGAGACAACAGTAATAGAGGTACAGATAGACATCCATGAGCCATTTTTTCTAAAGTATTTAGGGCTGCCTGTGGGCATATCCATTCAGGGCACACCTAAAAAGGAGTTTAAGTGGCCCATAAGACCAGTTAATGAAGTGCTGTTCCATGATGATGAATAAACTTTCCCTGTTTCATGTAGGGTCAATATAGTAAGGATTGTGGTGAATTTCTTTAGAAACCTGCCAAGTAACCCCTCAGAATTGCATCTAGGAAGAGTAACAGTTATTCCTAGAATGAAGAATGGAAGGAGAGGCAGAAAGGAATAGAACTATTCCTTTTTATTATTGAAAAACTCTGGAGTAATAATCACGATATGTAGATAACAGAGATTAATAAATTAGGTACAATTAAGGGTTACATTAATGGATAACATTGCTGAACAATTGAAAACAGGACACTTGACAAGCCATACAGTTATGCATAATTAACACTTGAGGAAGGTATGTAAAACAGTGAAATGAATAATCATTTTATAGCAACTATTACCTATTAACTATTAACTAACAAATATCAACTGTATTGTGGTAGAGTAAATAGAAAAAGCTGAAAGGGACTTCACAGCAAGCTGAGTAATAGCAAGGTTAAGGTATTCAGAGTATAGCTTATAAGGATATGGTCTTTAGAGAGAAGAAGATTATGACTCCATCTTATTCCTTGTAAAGTAAAAGTCTTCTCTGATTTAATATCCATCCTTAATAGATTAGAATATTTATTTATAAAGGTATGTTGGCTCTGAGATGAGAGACAGGAAGGATTTTTCCATTCTGCTTCTATACACAGTCTTGTGACAATTTTAAAATCCACAGTTTTGGGGCTCAGTTTAAATATAGCTCTTGAGGAATGCACCCTAGGGACACATTTCTGCCAGAGTAGATTTCTGCCACAGGGATTTTGAATTGCAAAACCTTTCTAGCTAGTTCAGTTGTATAGCTCCACAGACTTCTCAATTGTGAGGATTCCCAGAACTTATGTTTGCCTGCTAAAAAGTTTGGGCATTCTAAATATATGTCTGAAAGCTGATAGTATTTCTCTGCCATATGCGCTGGTCTCCAGTAACCTTGATGGAGTAGCAGTCTGTAGGTGGTTGATAACTGATGAATAGCATACAGTTGTATTAAGAGTGTGATAACTGGGGTTGTAGGCCTAAAACTTTTAATATGTCCAGCTAACCTCTTGTCTTATTCAGAAAGTGTTTTCCTGTAGTATAAAATATAAAAAGAAGGTATGCTAATACTGCAAGGTAGTTTCAAAGAGGGTTAGAAGTTTGTTGACATGTAGGTATAGGTGAAGATAAGCAGGAGGATAGTAGAGAAGAGAGAGGTAAAGGGATGCCTTAGTCATACGTATCTCCAGAAGTTAGTGGGCAAAAGGTTATTAAAAGTTAACAGGGATGATAAGGTTGCAAAGGAATATGAGTCAGACACCTTGCTTAAGAGCTGATGTATCCACTGCAAGCCTTTATTTAACCTGGTCTTCCACATGATTGACTTATTCTCAATCATAAGCAAGGAGTTGCCCCAAATGTGTGCAAGTTTATTCCAAAGCTGAAGATCTAGATGAGAGGTAAATAGTTTCTTAAGTGCCTTATTAACCACTGCTATGGTGTGCCTGCCTATAAAGTACAGTGGTAATTACTTCCAATAACCTAGACGAGTAGAGTAGGGAGGGAGGGGACATGAGGAAGGGGAGGTATTTTGCAACTTCTGACACATGATGTGTTAGGTAGCACCCCCCACTGTATCTCCTAGGTAAATGCAGCTGTTTGGAGGGATTGGTATTCATTCTCCTATTTCAAACAGACTAGGTCAATAGGTTTTACATTTTCATCAACCATTACATGAAGGTGGACAAAGTAAAATCAGAATAAGAAGGGCAAGTCCATATTTAGACCATGAATTGAGTTTACTTTTAGTAAAACTTGTGGTGTCTGAGTTTTTCCAGAATTAAAATGCACTTGATGGAAATGTGGTATTAAGCCCTGCTGGTTTGCAGGCTTCCAGGCGCACTTGCCACTTGAGTTTTTTTTCTAGAGTTTATTGGTCTTATTCCCATTGAATGGTTCACTGATGATTCTGTCAATATTGTTGAAATGGAAAGTGTTGTATTTAGGTTTTTCTTTAGTCTGTTTGGCCATGGGGTTTGTAGTTATACCTTGTCAGATGTCTGTATAATGGTGGGCTATTCTAGATTTCAGTTTATTGTTAGTTTTACTGACATAGAAAGCATAACAGTTCTGACACTGGGTCCTGTATATGGCAGTGCCTGTGCTGCAGTTGCAATACCATGTGCTTCTGTAAGTTCTGTTGTTGCTGGGGCAGGAAAAAGAGGCTTTACCACTCATACACCTGCAGTAATTGTAGTTGGGAGGACCAAAGGGTAGGTTCCTGGGTTAGGATCAGCTGGTGGAGTGTGGCTGGTGTTTTTAACAAAGTTTCGGATGTTTTTGTTTCTTCAGATGGTGAAGATTGATTGAGGGGAAAGTATTTGTTTAGGGTGATGTTCTCCCTTATGATGCACTACGTGTCAGTTAAGGCCTTTTTAAGTTCATGGTAGTCTGTTGAGAAGGTTAATGTTAGACTGATGTTCCATTTGTTGTTTTCTTTTTGTTTCAGGGTTTTGTGGAGTTGGCGTGAACTGGTGTCTAAAGTTGTTAGTAGGTTATTGTCACCCTTCTTCTTTGTGACAATAGAGTCAAAAATCTGGCTGATTAATTTTCCTCTATAACCTCTGGCTAAAAAATCTTCATCACTTTTGATGATGTTCTTGGTGAAGGCTGATAGTTCTTAGGGCAGTCTGGTGGTCCACAGTCCTTGGGACTTAATGACATTTATTTTTTTCTAAAGAAGTGCATGGTATTCATATGAAGGAATATATTAACCCTGGTGGGTTTGCGGTATAAATCATTGGATAGATGTTTCCCTGATTTTGATTTTGTGATAGTGAGATCCAGAAAATTGGCAGACATTTGGTTTTGGGAGGTTGTATATTTCAGGAAGCTGGAGGATGTTCCAATGTATTCATATAATTCTCCTAGTTTTTGAAGGTCGCTGTTCAAAATAATAAAGATATCATCAATGAATCTAAAGTAACAGGACATGCAACTGTAGAACAGAGATTTGTATACGATTTCTTCTTTTCATTTTCCTTGCATGGTGTTAGCCAGACTTGGGACCATGCTGTACTCATTGCCATTGCTCTTGTCTGATGATCAAAGTGGTTTCTGAAGCAAAAGAAGTTGTTGCCCAGGAGCAAAAGAAAATGTCTGCCTATAGATTTGAGTTCTTCTGGTAATACTTACAATTGCTTCTGATAGGCTTCAATAACTGGCCTAGTACAGAATGCATGGAGGAAGACAATGTACAGGACTTATGCATTTATAGTGTACAGGGTTTCAACATCTATGGTGACTAGCCATGATTTTCTGTTGATTGTGAGGTCCTTGATTTTTCTTAACACGTCTGAGATGTCCAGGATGAATGATTTGTTATTTTCTGCTAGAGGTGTGATTTGCACCTCTAAGTAAATTGACATTGGTTCTGTGATACTCCCTCTATTTGCAATAACTGGTTTGTACAGAGATGCATTCTTATAAGGTTCGGAGATCCTGAAAAAAAATTGAGAGTCTGGGGTGTGCAACGGTGAGAAATTCCAGCAGGCTATCACTGATAAGTCCTTCTTCATTAAGGTTTATGATTTCTGTCAGTAGTTCCTTGTATGTTAGGTTTGTCTTACTATAGTCACTAGGATCATAGTAGGTAGGGTTGTTGAGTATTTCTTGGTTCTTATTATTGTATGTTGACATATCTGTAACTAATATCCCCCCTTCATTGTCTGCTTTGATTCTTCTTCTGGTCTGGTCTTTGCTGAGATTTCTTAGGATGACTAATTCTTCTTTATGTATTGCCTCTTGGTTGTTTTTTTTTTTAGAATTATCCAGTTATCTGCTTTGCAGCAGTTTTCAAATGCAGTGATAGTTGAATGTGGGGGAGGGCAGAAATTACTGGATCTTCTCCATTTCAAGATTGGGACCATGGCTGAAGTGGTAAGGTCTGGTTTTGTTCTGTGGAAGTGTACTTTGAGATTCAGTTTCCTAGTGAGTAGTTGAAGATCTATGGTGGTATAGATCAAGTTGCTTCTTTGTTGTGCTGTGATGGTGAGGCCTTTATTTAGAATGCTTTTTTCAGCATCGCTCAGGGGTTTGCTTGAGTGGTTCCAGGTCACATTTATTTTTAGGTGTTGTCTCAGTTTCTCCATCCAAGTTTGTAGGTATGCTATAGTTTTTAAAGGACAATATATTTATAACTTAAGTGCAGTGTATTTTGACAAATTTATTTTTTCATTTTTTAAATTTATAATAATATGTAATAGCCTTTTTATAGAGAAAGCTATTAGGAGCTGCAACAAAAAGTAATTTTATTTTATTTTAATTTATTATATCTAAATTTCTTCAGAATGTTTCTTAATGTATGTTTTATAAGCAAATATACTTTAGGATTAGTTTAATCTTTTCTTAGTTCGTTGGTAGACTTCATATCTTTGAACATGAAATTCCATACTAATTTGCCCTCCAGAAGTGAAAATTGGGATAGTTCAATCACGTTGTTACGTGACAATATTGCTACACAGCTCAATAGGCTAGAATAAACAGTCATCCATATCTAGCTGCTTATATTAAGGTCTGAAGAGCTACAACCACGTCATTGAATAAAGTATGCATTTTTAATCTTTTTCTTCTGCTTCTTCTTCTTCTTTCAGCTGTTCCCATTAGGGGTCATCACAATGGATCATCTGTTTCTATTTCTTCCTGTCCTCTGCATCTTGCTCTGTCACACCAACTACATGCATGTCCTCTTTCACCACATCCATAAATCTTATCTTAGGCCTTCCTCTTTTCCTCTTACCTGGCAGCTCCATCCTTAGCATCATTTTCCCAATAAACCCAGCATCCCTCCTCAGCACATGTTCAAACCAATGCAATCTCACCTCTCTGGCTTTGTCTCCAAACCATCCAACCTGAACTGACCCTCTAATATACTGATTCCTAATCCTGTTCATCCTTGTCACACCCAGTGCAAATCTTAACATCTTTAACTCTGCCACCTTCAGCTGTGACTCCTGCCTTTTTGTCAATAACACTGTCTCCAACCTGTGTAACAAAGCTGGTCTCACTACCCTCTTGTAGACTTCCCTTTCACTCTTACTAGTACCCGTCTGTCACAAATTACTCCTGACACTCTTCTCCACCCACTCCACCCTGCCCGTACTCTCTTCTTCATATCTCTTCCACACTCACCATTATTCTGAACTGCTGATCCCAGTTATTTAAACTCATCCACCTTCGCCAGCTCTACTCCCTGCATCCCCACTATTTTTCTATCCTCCCTTTCATTCACACACATATATTCTGTCTTAGTCCTGCTGACCTTCATTCCTCTCCTCTCTAGAGCATATCTTCACCTTTTCCAAGGTCTCCTCAACCTGTTCCCTACACTCACTACAGATCACAATGTCATCCACAAACCGCATAGTCCATGGGGACTCCTGTCTGATCTCATCTGTCAACCTGTCCATCACCATTGCAAATAAGAAAGGGTTCAGAGCTGATCCTTGATGTAATCCCACCTCCACCTTAAACTCATCTGTCACTCCTACCACATACCTCACCATTGTCGCACTACCCTTGTACATATCCTGTACCACTCTTAAATACTTCGCTGCCACTCCAGACTTCCTCATACAATACCATACCCCCTGTCTAGGCACCCTGTCTTATGCTTTCTCTAAGTCCACAAAGACGCAATGCAGCTCCTTCTGTCCTTCTCTATACATCTCTGTCAACACTGTCAGAGCAATCATTGCGTCTGTAGTGCTCTTTCCCAATATGAAACCATATTGCTGCTCACTAATTGTCACCTCCTTTCTTAACCTAGCTTCCAGTGCTCTTTCCCATACCTTCATGCTGTGATTGATCAGTTTTATCCACCTGTACTTACTACAGCTCTGCACATCACTCTTATTCTTAAAAATCAGTACCAAAACACTTCTTTTCCACTCCTCAAACATCCTCTCACTTTCCAAGATTTCATTAAACAATCTGGTTAAAAACTCCACTGCCATTTTTCCTAAACACCTCCATGCTTCCACAGGGCATTTTTAATGTCTTAATATTTTGTTATTGTAAAAATGGAATACACAGTGGACTGCAATTTTATATGTTTAAGCATTTAGACCAAATATGCATCACAGCTGTCTTCCATATTATCATTTTGATTCTACATTGCAGTTTCCATCAATCTACTTGATTTGGTAGTAAGGTAGTAATTATGAAAGTATGATAGACTAATCCCTCAATGTCTTGTTAAGCAAAAAGCATATTGTATAAAATGTAAACTTATTTAAGGGACTATATTAATGTTATTATTGTAGGTTGTAGAGATTTAAATAATTTAATTGGCATATAAGAATAATTGGACATAAAATTAAATAGAACTTTTGGGAATATGTTTATTTTAATTATAGTCACTCTAGATAAAAAAATAAAACTTCAGATTGATACATTTATTTATATTTCCCTGACTTGATCGGTATCATTTAATTATATTATTTTAATAGCTTAAAACAGTATTTTTATATGTCTGTATTTTAAATTATAGTCTGCTTTCCTTGTAGTTTTAATTTGTAATTAAATACATTAGAAAAATATTACATTTTATTTATTATTTTGGTATATCAGCATTAGAGCATATTAAATATATGTGTCATCTGCAAATGCAGGTATAAGTACTTTAATAGCAATACATTTAGATATATTATAATATGCTTGTTGAGTTTACTATAAAAATAAACACCCAGATTCAGCAAGCTCTGCACGGCATGCATGAATAGTGCAGGAGCTGCTGGAGGCAATATGGCTGTGCGATCCAGGAATAAGCTCCAGGGATGTGCACGAGTGCTCCTGCACTATTGCTGCACAGACTTAGCTCCTGTATGCAAATTACCCCATTTGTAGGTGAAATCCATGCAAATGAGGTGAATTTGCGATCCAGGAAGCTGTCAGCTGGCTGTGCAGGACTAGTGTAGTGTGCAGAAATGTACTTGGTTAGTAACCGAGTAAATTTCTGCAAACTACAAAACGGAGTCATGACAGCTCCAAATAAAGGGTGTATAGTATGTGTAAAGCATGGCAATAGTGAAATATATGGCCATTAGCATGGCAAACAGTTGCCAAAATAAAAAAAATAAGTTTTATTTTTTTTTTAGCCAATTTTGACTGTTTTAAGCATAGGGCAGCGGCGCGCAAATAGGATCGAGCTGAAAAAAAAAACTAAGATAAACATTGTATCCAAAATCACTATTTTGCCATTATACTCAATGGAAGGCAGAAGACAACATGGCCAGTGAACAGTGGTTGCTAAGGGGGAAAACTCAGTGTGGGACTTGTAACTATGCATTAGCACGCAATCCTATGCAAATGAGGGTAATGATACTGAATCCCAGATTTCCCCTCAGTGCTAGCCAGCACCCAACCGTGTAAGTGCAGGAATATCATGGTGCAAGTCTAAGAGTTAGCTGACATCATAGGGGTGTGTGTCAGGCATACTGTAAGCTTTTTGGAGCTCTGTGGCTCAGGATTGCCCTTAGCTTAGCAGAGCTAAGCAAGTGGGTGTGTCTAAGGCTGCCTAGCACTCTTTACATTGCCTAAGTGGGTGTGCGCGCCATGCACCGGGTTTTAAAGAAAAAAAAAACTAAACCAGGAAATAGCAGCTCTGTGCACATTTGAGCACTGTGTTTGTGCAGCGTGCCCCGGGCTTAAACAGGAAGACAATGGGAAGAGAAAACAGCAGTAGGAAGGTAATCAAGGAGAAGCAGCATAGCTGGCAGGTGAAATGTATCAGAATCAGCCAATTACAGAGGCAGCAGACCACCCCAGCACACCACTATAAACTATGTAAATACCTTACCCTCTGCTTTTTCCCACATACTCTACACCACCAGTGTACACAAGCAGGGAAATTTTACAAAACAAAAGCAACAAAATGATAGGGGCTGCAGCAGCTATCATACATCAACATGTGGAAGAGGCTGAGGGTAGTGAGGATGAGAATGCTGTTGACCAACCCACAGTCAGGAGAAGGAAAGAGTGTACAGACCCAAGGTAACCTACCAGGAGCTACATGTGTTGGAGATAGTGGAGCGCTATAGGGTGGACAGGGACCTCCTACAAAAAATTGTTGAGCTGTGCCAGCCACACCTCACACACAGAACTAACAGAGGGGAACCCATCCCAGTAGATACCAAGATATGTGTAGGCCTACAAATACTAGCCACAGGTACCTTCCAAAGGCCAGATGGGGATATCATGGGGATCTCACAGGCATCAGCATCCAGGGAACTCCACCAGTTCCTGGATGCCATGTCAGCACATGCCGGTGAGCACATATATTTCCCCAACACCCGTGAGACATTGGCCAGCAATATGCTTCTCTTCCACCAAATAGCAGAATAGCCTGAGGTAGTGGGTGCTATAGACTGCAGGCACATATGGATCAAAGGACCACCTGGTGAGCAGAGTAGGGTCTACATCAACTGCAAGGGCTTCCCCTCCATCAACTGCCAGGTCATGTGTGATGCCCAGGGCATTATAATGAATGTGTGTGCTGGCTGCCCTGGAAGGTATCACAACTCCCACATCTGGCATTTGATGCAGCTGTACCAGAGATTTGCCAATGGGTACATCTCTTGCGGTCACCTAGTGGGGGACGCTGGTTTCGCACTGGAGCCATGGCTGATGACACCCATCAGAAATGCACTCATACCTGAACAAGAACTCCATAATGAGGCACATGCACAGACCAGAATTATAATAGAGCGTGTGTTTGGGATGCTCAAGTCATGGTTCCAGTGCCTGAACACATCCACTGGAGCCTTGCCATACTCACCAGCTACATGTACCCAAATTGTCATCATATGTGCCATGCTACACAATATGATCCTGTGGAAACAGCTGCAGCAGGAACAGCATGGGACAGGGCCACACAGCCCCTCACCATTGCCAAGGCCTGCACAGGCACAGAGTGACTCGGAGGAGGAACAACCTGAGCCTGCCCAGTAGGCAGAAGGAGGTGTGCCCAGTATGCCCAGGCCTTGGCAAAGAGGCAATGCATAGCACATACACTGACATGGAAGGGACCCAGGGAATTTCACCTCTCTCTGACTTGCACATACAGTAAAAGGGATGCCAAACATGACACTACCTGTGCTTAACCATGTATAGGGAGTGTACTATGTGCATCTGACATAGTCAGTCCTCCAGCACCATCCTCAGTACTGGCACAGCCACAAGGCAAGTCACTCTTCCTACCAATTGCTGAATGAAGTAGTATGTGTTGTTATTTGTATCTATGGTATGGATGTGAGCATGCAAGGGAATTATGTGGCTGGACGGGATACCAGCAGATAGTAGACACCTATAGTGGCAGCATGAGATCTGTAAGAAATACTGGTGTCACCATAGTAGCCAGTACTAGACAAGTTGACAAAACTCATTGCAGGAAATGTGCTGGGCCATATGTGTGTCCATAGGACACACACATGCCAGTCAGGGAGGCTGACATAAACAACAACAGTCTCAGGCAGCAGGACAGGTGTAGACAAACACAAACAAAGGCTGTGCTAAGCCCTCTGATTGATGGCTATGGAGAAAATCTCCCCTGACCTACACAGACAGACTACAACAGATCAGGCAGTGGGATGTTAGTTCTGAAGGGTAAGAAGTCAGAAACTGAAATGTAGGTCAATCAAACCTAAGACCTGTAGTACACTGATATGCCTCTAGTCAGCATGATAGATTAGAATACAGAATGAAGTGGAGTATCTGAAATACCAGTACAGTCATAGCAAATGTGTACAAGTGTCAGGTGTGCCTCCCCGATCCTATGTATAAATGTAGTAACAGTCAGGTGTGCACCCTCAGTCCTATTTAGAAATGTAGTAACAATCAGGTGTGCCCCCCACAATCCTATGTAGAAATGTAGTAACAGGTGTGCCCCCCTAATCCTATGTAGAAATGTAGTAACAGTCAGATGTGACCCCATAATCCTATGTAGATATGTAGTAACAGTCAGGTATGCCCCCCCACAATCCTATGTAGAAATGTAGTAACAGTCAGGTGTGCCCCCCCAATCCTATGTAGAAATTTAGTAACAGTCAGGTGTGCCCCCCCCCACAATCCTATGTAGAAATGTAGTAACATTCAGGTGTGCCCCCCCAATCCTATTTAGAAATGTAGTAACAGTCAGATGTGCCCCCACTGCTATGCAGAAATGTAGTAACAGTTAGGTGCGCCCCCCAATCCCATGTAGAAATGTAGTAACATGTATGTGTAGGTATAATAACAGTGGAGCACAGATTGCCTGAGCTGGCCAAGGTAGCAGGATAGATTGTAGCATGTGTACAATATGCAGGTCGGTGTGTGTTTTGTTGGTATGTGTTGTATATTGTGTGAGAGTGGTCAATATGTATGTAAGGTGAGGTTTGTCCTGGTGGCCATTGCCCAGTACTGCCGATGGCAGGGCCAAGTTCTCATAACTGCAGTGCCAAACACAATGCTTCCCAGCAAAACACATTCTAGCAGTAAGCCATAATAAATGTTTGGAAGTAATCTGTGTCACCATCTGAACAATGGACATGGCATGAATGTTGGCCAAGATATACAAGCAGTACACAGGGGGAAGTACCCCAGACAGACAGTGTATAATATGTAACTGTCAAATGGACACAACCTTTGATATGTACATACAGGTTTGCAGCACATTATTTGGGCTTGTAGTAAGGAATACCGATGTCATCTGGCCAAACACTGGCAGACCATAAAGGTAATAGGAATGAAGTATTGAGAAACAGCTGATGTCCTGCACAAGCCAGCATAGGTGGAATGCCCCATGCATATCTGTGAGTTAGATGCAAGTAGTGTCCATAGCAAACATGCACTCATCTCACCCCACCACCACCACCCACAGGTACCTCTCTGGTCTTATCCCTGCTTTTGGGAATGAGTACAATATGACCCCCGCCTGTGTATGGCAATAGCGAAATAATGCAGCATGCAGAGCTGGTGTCCCATGCAGGTGTGTCCCTAGCTGGAAGCAGCACCCTGCCAGCATCCACACCACTGGATCAATACTGACAGAAAGTATTGGCATGAACACCTTGCACACCTACCCTGTCACCCCAGAGGAATATAGTGTATTGCAGTCTGGGACTTTAGGAGTGACAGAATGCAATGGCCTGCTACAGCTGGCCTGCATCACTACCAAATGGCCTACAGTCCTCTGCCAAAGGCCTGTGTCTCACCCGTACTGCCAGTGTATGTTTTGTCATGGACTCCCAAACAACATAACACAGTTCACAGAACCCAAATACAAGGCCTTGTGGAAAAATCACAGTAACATGTCCACCATGTCCTACTGCGTGAACTGTGGACCAACATTAAATTACTACTGGGATGAGGTGATAACTATAGGGAACATATCAGATAACGTTTGCATAACGTATGGAATAGGATAGAATAATAGGGGGGGGGCATGAGTGGCACGGAGTGTGTGAAGTCTGAAACCCAGCCATGTGCACATACTATACCTAGCTGTAAAGACCAGAATGGGTGGCTACAAACCTGCTTGTAAACCACAATGTGAAGGAGTAATGTCCAGAGTTATGACCCCTGCCTCTGGGTAACCTGTGTGAATCTGTAAAGCTGTGAGGTATGGCCACAGCAGGATATGGCCATACTGTCACATCGATGGATGTACAAGCATGGGATCCTCTGTCACCACTGTACCAAGGTGCTGAACCATATACACAGACCCAGCAGCAAGTGTCTACAGCTTCCCCTCCAGACTGGCATGATTGTGCAAGAATATGTAGGCTGCTGACCACAATACTGGATACAGCTGCATTCAACCTGTGTTTCCCAGGACATCACTTCAAGCAAATATGTATACCTGACAGTACTTGATGACATAAAACATCACAGTGTATAACAGTACATATGTCTAAATATCTCTTTTAACACCAGGACCATGTAGCAGAAGCAGCACAGACACAATTACCTACAGTAACCCAATATCCTTTGCCCATTTTGACCCCACATTGTCAACCGATCTACAGATATCCTGCAGAAACAGCTTGCTAGCTGTAGGTGTAGAACACAAAAGTTGGGACTGGAGTACAATCTACCTGAAATGGATTCACACATTCAATACAGAAGGTCATACTGGGCATGCTCCCACACTTAATGCAGCCCATGTCTGGCAACAACAGCGGACCATACATATCTGACAGTCACAGATGTTAGTGCACACACTCCACAGTACACACCAGTCATACTTTGCACACACATTGGATAGGAATACACACATATCCATGGACAACACACTATAATAGGCCAAAAATACACATGCATAGATGTGTGGAAGAGAGTAACAGTGACAAAGAGCCTTCCATCATGAGGCCTGTCCCACCCAGCACACATCCAATTGGCTAAAACCACATGATGTGCAAATGTCAATTACCATAGACATTTGCCTCTGGTATCCCTCAGCACTATAGTGTTTGTGGTGCTTGTGCTAACTGTGTAACATGACTGTACAAGTCAGTAGTCATCTAGCAGTTGTATACATGTACCTGTTGAATATAAACCTGTGTGTGCCTGACTGCTGTGCATCTGCCTCTAGATGAATGGGCTATGGCCCATGCACACCCACTGCACTCCCCATTGCCCTACTATGGCAGGTCTGCTGGTGTCTTCACCTTGAAATACACCTTTGGGGAAATAGTAGCCCAGTAATCTCTGTGGTGTGTCTTCTAACTGTATAAAGCTGTAGTGTGATGTACTTAGTTAGTTAGGAGTTCTAATACCAGATGTGGCAACTGTGTAGGGATTAATGCTTTTTAGGCCAGTCACACTCACTACAATTTCAAATGCCCTACAATGGCATGCCTACTGATGTCATTCACTTTGACATACACCTTTGGGGAAGGACTAGCCCCGTAATCTCTGTGGTGCATCCTATAACTGCATAATGCTGCAGTGTGATGTACTAGTTAGGTAGGAGTTCTATTCCCAGACATGGCAAGGGTGGCTGTGTGTGTTTGCTTGTCTGTGTGGAGAGCAATGCGTTTGAGGCCATTCACAGTCACTACAACCTCCATTGTCCTTCTTTGGCATGCCTGCTGATGTTATTCACTTTAAAATACACCTTTGGGGAAAAAGCAGCCTAGTAATCTATGTGGCTCATCCTATGACTACATAATGCTGTTGTGTGATATACTAGTTAGATAGGAGTTCTATTCTTAGATATGGCAACTGTGAAACTGTGTGTGTGTGTGTGTGTGTGTGTGTGTGTGTGTGTGTGTGTGTGTGTGTGTGTGTGTGTGTGTGTGTGTGTGTGTGTGTGGATCAATGTTCTTTTGGCCATTCACAGTCAGTATGCACACCTACAAATGGAGAACATTGATAACAGTGCAGTAACAGAGACCTGATTCAATCCTCCAGAGAGCACCACTGCAATACCAGGTGCAGTTCTCACCACACCTGTTGGCCACCAAACCAGGACCAAAACAATAAAGGTGGAGGAGTGTCCATATTCATCAAGGATATGCACACCACCAGGCTACCTGCCCAACAGAATGTGTCTGAAATACCCCCGGTGCAACTAACAGTAGGTTAGTCTGCATTCCACATTGTATAGTTTGCTATAGATCCCCCACCATGTCTCATGATACCCACTACAGATTTTGAAACATACTGTGAAATATTATGATACAAGGAAACACCCTTAATACTGGGTGATTTACAATACCCTGCCATTAACTGGGAAAACTACTTGTGTACCAACACGTGTGCCCAACAGTTCTTGGAAGTCATAATTCCCAATGCCCTGAATCAAGTAAGTCACAATCTCACCAGGGGCTCAAATATCCTAGACCTGGTCATTCCCAACATGGCATATCAATGCTCCACACCTATGGTCACCCCATCGGTGGTCAAGTATGCCCATGAGCTAATCACCCTTAACAACAGCATCCCTCCTCCACACCCCAGTAAGGAAACCTCCGTAACACACATCTCCAAAGCCAGTGTTATGCTACACATGTCAGACATGACTAACATGACACTCATGCAGATGGGAACTGAAAGTACAACTGCTGAATCATACATGAAGGCACTGTACGTGCACATCCACCCATGCATGAATCGTGCCATCCAATATTGAACCAAGACTCTCCCCACCAAGAAAAGGAAGCCAATGTGGTGGCCCCCTGCCATAAATATACTTGTACAACAAAAGGAGGAAATTGTTGCAGAAAATGTGGAAATTTCCAGGATGCAAAATACTCCCTTTGCCAGCTTCAGTAAGAGTCAGAGATCCCTCATAACATCCACCAAAGCAAGTTACGTACATAATATAGCCAAAGATGGCAAAGACAACTGCAAGCCGTTCCATAGCTATGTGAGGAATCTAAATGGCAATGCTCAGAACTGATGTGAGCTACAACAGGATGGCATTAAATCTACTGCTCCCAGGGATATTGCCAATATCCTGGCAAATCGATTCAGTGCCAACTGCATCCCCCTCCCAACCCCCAAAGGGCCCATCTCAACACAGATAGATTGCCTTATTCTGCTAATAATGGCCACATATATAAAAAACACACTCTACAGAGCTATGACAACAGCAGCCATGGGACCAGACAACATCCCGGGCTGTGTACTACATGAGCTGCAAACTGAACTGGTACCTCACATATGTGCCATGTATAATCATAGCCACACCTCAGGCTTTGTGCCCTCTGTGTGGTGCACAGCTACAGTTATCCCAGTCCACAAGGGGGGATCCACCTTGAATCCTGTGAACTACAGCCCCAGCAGTATGATGTGCCTGATCTGCAAGGCCATGGAATGTATTATCATGGAAATTAAAATAAATGCATTGGCAACCTGCAAACACTGGACCCTAACCAGGTTGGTTTTGTGAAAGGCCAATCATGTCACCTCAACCTGAATGACAACTGTGAGTCCATCTCCAGAGCCATAGATGAGGGTAGGGTGGTTCACACAGCCTATCTGGAACTCCCCAAGCCCTTCAACACCACCCCACAATCTGGAATCATAGATAAATGTATCAAGCTGGCCATTAATCCCAATGTCACCCGATGGGCTGCCAACTGCTGTACTGACATAATCCACACTGTAAATGTAGGTGACACCAACCCAAGCCCCAGACAAGTGACAGTTGGCATACCTTAGGGTTCAGTCCTGGCACCACCCTTGTTTGGCATCTACTGCTCTGAAGTACAGTTCAACAGTAAGGGACACCAGCAAACAAAAGTCGCAGATGAATGCACACTTGGTGCCAATATTGAATCCCCACATGATGTAAATATTCTACAGGAGGGCCTTACAGAAAAACATACTTGGTGCCTGAGTCATGGTCTCAAGACCAATGCCAAGAAATATATAGTTTTCCCCATTGGGAAGGGAGATGTACCTGTGAAGTACCACATAGGTGGCAGTACACTAAACACCTAAAGTGTGATAACAGACTTAGGGACACAGGTGGAAAGTGGTTTCACCTTTGATAATCCCATCACCATAACAGTCAGGAAACCCACCTATGTGGTACACCTCCCACTAAGGGCTTTGCATCCAGGAAAAGGAGGCCATTGTCCCACTGTAGACATCTCTCTGTAGACCCAGTACAGACTGCAACAGCCCATTACATATGTACCTCACAAGACATCTGCAAAAAGTAGAGAGGCTGCAGACATACCTCATAAAATGACTATAGGCCTAAACCAGATGCCCTATGCTGACCATCTGAAAATCATCCAGCTATACTCCGTCACATATTGTGTTCTCAGAGGTGATCTCTGCATAACATACCATGCCATGTCAAACCCACAGCTGTTGGACATGCTACACTTAGAGAATTCCAAACCCTCACAGCCACATGGTCCAGGGATCCACATCCTGTCATCGCAATAAACAATACATGCAGGGGGATGTGTTCCTGACCCAGAGACTCTCCAGACTCTGGAATAGACTGCCCATACATGTCAAGGAGAGTGCCTCTTTGGTCATCTTCAAAAGGAACCTGGACAATTGGATGGAAGATAGGACATTTACCATGGGGATCATGTCAGCTGCACTGCTAGACAGGGGTGCAGGAAAGTAAATATTGTGGGAAGTCATAGCCAGAGAATTGTAATTTCTAGGCATGTATAGGCCCTAGTGCTGTTAGCTTAGTGTCAACATATGACCCTATGAACCTATGAACTACACATCCCATTGCCCAACCTTGGCAAGGTTGCTGATGTCATTCACTTTGAAATACACCTTTGGGAAGATGTAGCCCACTAATCTCTGTGACGTGTCCTATAACTGTGTAATGTGATATACTAGATTGGTAGGAGTTCTATTTATAGACATGCCAAGTGTGGATGTGCGTTTGTTTGTCTGTGTGGGGAGCAATGCTTTTGAGGCTATTCATACTCACTACAACCTCCATTGCCCTTCTTTGGCAAGTCTGCTGATGTCATTCACTTTAAAATACACCTTTGGGGAAGAAATAGCCAAATAAACTCTGTGGCATGTCCTATAACTGCGTAATGCTGTAGTGTGATATACTAGTTAGGTAGGGGTTCTATTTCCACAGATGGCAAGTGTGGATGTTTGTCTGTGTAGGGAGTAATGCTTTTGAGGCCATTCACAGTCACTACAGCCTCCATTGCCATTCTTCGGCAAGCCTGCTGATGTCATTCACTTTGAAATACACCTTTGGGGAAAATAAAAGCAATACTCTCCATGGTGTGTGCTATAACTGCATAATGTTGCAGTGTGATAAACTAGTTAAGTCAGAGTTCTATTCCCAGACATGGCAAGTGTGGATGTTTGTGTGTGTATTTGTTTGTCGGTGTAGGGAGCAATGCTTTTGAGGTCATTCACAATCACTACAACCTCCATTGCCCTTCTTTGGCAAGCCTGCTCATTTCATTCACTTTGAAATACACCTTTGGGGAAAAAGTAACCCAGTAAGCTCTGTGACGCGTGCTGTAACTGTGTAATGCTGTAGTGTGTTGTATTAGATAGGAAGGAGTTCCAATCCCAGACATAGCAATTGTGAGATTTGTTGTGTGTCTCTGTGTGTGCTTGTCCTTCATATCCTGTGTGGAGGTGGTTGGGAATGTGCAACAACTGGACTCATTGTGGAGTAAGCTTGCAAATATCTTATATAGTGGGCCTATTATATGTCACAATGTTCACCTTACAAAGATAACAGATGCCAAACAGCAGAGAGCCTGGGGTTGACAATCCCTAACCCTACATGTGACATCAAGGCCTGGTAAACAATTTAGGCAACCCTTGTATTACCCAGAAAACACTCTCAACCCATGTCTCATACACAAACACACTTATCTAGGCAACAACCACTATGTTGGTAGTTCCCTGCATATTGCCCACAGATAGTAACCATGGTGTGATTGCAGTGGACTACAGAGGGCATGGCACCCTGTCCCATCACTACAATAGGCACATAATTGCATACAGTGCTCCTTCACTGTGTTCCCCACTGGATGCTTGTAATAACTGTAGTGCCAGCAAATGTAACCCACAAAGGACGTACCATGTCTTATACGCATGCCCTGTATGGACAGATGCTACTGACAGCAGGGAATACCTGTATCATGCTGTCAATGCAGGTGCAGGAATGGCACATGTGATGATAACAATCTGTGTACACAACATGTCCCAGTCACCCCAGGTACACTTCCACATGTCACAGAACATGCATGTGGGACATGTGCACATCTCATAAACCATCCATATCATGGACTATAGAACACATACATGGCAAGCATTGCACAGCACTGGCCACCCACAATAGTAACCCAGATGACTGGATGGTGAATACAATTCCCACCTGTATGGGCCAATCCAGACTCTACACCCCTGAGCCACACTGCAGAATATTTTCATGTGGCCTGATGCCAAGGTATAACCTTTACCTAGCCTTGTACAGCCTTCTGGCACAGTTAACCACTACACACCTGTGAAGCATTGCACCCATGCATGTCAATACTGGCAACCTGCGTGTGTGTGTGTGTGTGTGTGTGTGTGTGTGTGTGTGTGTGTGTGTGTGTGTGTGTGTGGAGTATAATGATTTGGACACCATTCACACTCACTACACCTCCCATTGGCCTACTGAAGCATGCCTTCTGATGTCAGACACCTTCACATATCCTTTGCCCATATATCATCCTGATAACCCCTGTGGTGTATGTGATAGCTGTGTATTACTGTATTGTGGCAAACTAGCTAGTTAGGAATTCTAATCCTGACCCTGCCAACTGTGATAATATGTGTGAGTCCCTGAGAGAGTGTGGCTGTGTCAATGTTGACACCTGTTCATGTGGACAGGCATGTGTACTACACCTACCTTATCCCTCCTTTACCACTGTTGCAGATGACACTCACCATCAGATATACCTTTGGACAACTCCCACACATGTAAGCTCTGTGGTGCATGCAAAAACTGTATAGACGTGATAGAATACATTGTCAGGCAGGGGTTTGAAACCCTGTACTGGTAAGTGTGTGATACAAACATGCTTAGGTTTTACTCTCCCACCCCCTCCCTGTCTTACTTTGTCTATGTCTGTCTCTCTCACTCCCTGTCTGGTGGATGTGGAGAAATACACCAGCTTTGCTTAGGCAGCAGCTTGTGTTTTGTAAGTGATGCTCATGATCAGCTGATGGCTTCTGCATGAATTGCAGTCCCCCACTAGCTGATTGCATGTGGAACAGCTGTGGTACCATTCCCAAAGCCAATTGCATGGAAACACACTCCTATACCTAGAAACATCATGTGGCTGTTGGGCGTTTTCATTCACTGTGAGCAGGACCTCATGTCGGTGTTTGGCAAACAGCATCACAGATGGTATTGGGATATACCTCTAACAACATACACAGTGGAGACAGGCCAACAAACAGGAGGGGATGTTCCAGACATGACTACAGAATGTAAGTGTTGCTCTGCTGCATTTGAAGTAATGTTGGTTTAGCAGTGTTTGTGTGGATAAAGCTGGTCTACATGATTTAATACCTGTCATGACAGTGTTATATGTTTGAAGAAACTCCCACCTGTAGGGTTATCCTCAGACTGGGCAGTGTTTGGAGTCTTATGTTTCTTGTGTTATTCACAGATCTCCTATCTCAGAACTGCAGAAGCATAGTCTAAGGATTGCAGTCAGTACATGGTGACAGCCATGACAGTTACTGACTTCATATCCCTCATAGGACATATGTCACAACAAACCCTGTTACAACAGTAAATGTATGAGGGTATCACAGCAACATGTCAATATTGGCCCAGTGTTTGTGGCTCCAGCCACAAGTCTGTCAACCTTTGTACATATATCATTCAGTAAGAGGTGCATATGTTCTGTACACCATTATTTATTGACATCATTCCTGATAAGCCAGTCACATATCAGACTGCTAGATATGTTATGTATAGTAGGGGTTATTTCTGAGGACATAACCTGGGCATTCTGTGGTTGTGTGTACAGTAGTGGGATCCGTGTACCTATTGTGATTGTCGACAGTATGTGTATTGCGAATACGTACTTTGGCCTGTGTACAGACTGTGGCAGATGTCATTGTTCTTGGTCCTGTTCTATCTGATGTTACATGCTGCTCCAGTGTATGGTACCCTATCAGCTCACATGTTTGTAGGGCCAAACACACGTGTCCCACACTACAGACAAGCATTGGACCACACTGTGTTGTGACCCAGTATATGTAGGGTTAGTGTGTGAGTGGCACATATGAGGATGGTGTTGATCAGACAGTCCATATAGTGTAATATTAAGCTTGCGTACCATATGTAGGAAACCTTTTTACAGATACGTAAGATGTGGAAGGAGTAAAGATACACAAATTAATAAACTGTGTGCAGATTCTAAAAATTATTCTCAGACACAACAGATTAGAGATATATTTACAAAATCTTATGCAAAACAGTTTGGCTCCACAAAAGGGGTGGTAAGTTGTCCTAGTGACATCCAGGTAACCCCAGATACTGGAATCAAATTAGATTATATTGAAAAAAAACTGGGCAAACTGGATCCAAACAAAGTGCAGGGAGGAGACAAAATAAGTAACAATAATTCAAGAACACTTAAGCAAGAACTTACACTGCCATTACATCTGTTATTCACTAGGTCATATAAATATGGGGAGATTCCTCAAGATTGGAGACATGCACTTATTAAACCTGTCTTTAAGGGAAAGGGGAGTAGGACAAACCCAGAATCATATAGACCTTTAAGTCTACTTTCATGTTGTGGAAAAATAATGGAGAAGGTAATACTGGATAAGTTATTGTCAGAACTGGATAGGTTGGGACTTGAAACCATATATCAGCATGTATATTTTGCAAATAAATCTATTACCACCTGTAACATAATGTTCTATAACAATATAATAACAGCTATGAATGAAAATTTGTGCTGTGATGTGATTTTATATAGATTTAACTTCAGCATTTGACAGGGTCATGCACAAAACACTGATCAATAAATTAGTACAACTAGGTATTGATGTACTGTTGATAAGATGGATAGCTGCATGGCTTACAAATAGGACATGGCAAGTATCACACACCAACTGGAGAGGTGAAATCCTTGGTTACAGTCAAGGTGTCCCACAGGGCTCTGTACTAGGCCCTTACTTGTTTAGATTGTATATTTCAGACCTTATTTTTTCATCTGAGGTATTCTACAGTCTATATGCTGATGACCTGAAATTGGGTAAACTGATTACAAGTGTTACAGATAAAGCATGTCTGCAAAATAATTTGATTAAATTGACCATTTGGGCACAGGAGAATAATATGCTGATAAATACATCAAAAACTAAGCATATGAGATTTGGGAGACATAAACTGAAAGGTGAATATTTAATACAGCACACAGTGATTGAAACTGTAGACTCATTTAAGGACCTGGGTATATGGGTAGATTCAGCTATGAGTTTTTCTAATCATATCAACCAATTGGCTAATGATAGTTATAGAACTATAGGATGTATAAAAAGATTTATAAAGGCTAGGAAATCAAACATAATGAGGTAATTGTTAGCTACATTAGACCCAAACTTGAGTATGGAATAACAATATGGAAACCCTATAGGAAAACAAGCATGAATAAACTGGAAACAGTACAGTGGAAATATACTAAGGGCATCCATGGATGTGAAAATCTAAGTTATTATGAAAGACTAAAATATCTGAACTTGTACAGTGTCTTGTCTCCTACATATATCTATGAGGAGATCTTATTCAGGTATATAAGGCATTTAGGGACAACTACCTCTGGGAATGTTTGGGGTTATCAAAAAGTACTAGAGAATCATCAGATAACCTATGCAGAAGATTCTATAGGAATGACAAATGTACTAATTGGTTCTCTGACAGAGTAGCTGATGCTTGGAACAGACTAACAAATTACATTAAAGCAAGTACTAGTTTAGATATTTTTAAGAACAGTCTGGACTTGTATTATGGGAACAAGTGTTTTGGCACATTGGCAAGCTAGAAGGGCTTTAATGCCTGTGCTTAAAACATTTGTATGTATGTATGTATGTATGTATGCATATGTGGCTGTAGCTGTGTTCACATTGGTTGTGGGTATGCACTTTCACACAGGTGTCTGTTACTCTGTGCTGTGACATGCCTGCAGAGCCTGCTATATTTGCAGGTACATGTGTATTCCCCCATATGAAATGTAGGGCAGTGTTGTGGCAGTCTGCCTGTAGTTTGCACAGTGCATTGTTACATGCCTAGCAGCTTAGTGTAATTACCCAGTGTGATGTAATGTCCAGATATTTGCAAGAAGTGCTGCTGCCAGGTCACCATAACTGTTGTGTATTTCTGACAAAGCAGTGGGAGTCTGTACAGATGCATGTCACTAACTACTGGGTAGTATGTGGCCATGTGACCTCTGCACCACCAGTTATTATGTGTCAGGACAGACAGGAGTGCGTGAATGCATAAACTGTGTGGGCATATGTAGTCCAGTATTTACATGATATACCCATGTACATGGCTGTTAACATCCACATTGTCAGGCTTGGTCCACATGTCTTGCACGAAGGGGATCTGGGTCTACCTCTGGACTGACCAGAGAGTGCCAGACTGTCCACATATATTGGTCATATCTCTGCTGTAGTCCACAGGATCATAACTGTGCTATCAGTGGTACTGTACTATGATGTCCTTAGGATGTCTGTCAGCAACCGATGGCGTACATGCCAATAGCAGATGTGACCTCCCACACACAGCATGTCTGTTAAGAAAACCCCTATTACTGTAGCAACAGTCTACATATATACCTGCAATACATACATGGCATCCCCTTGCACTAAGTGGTTGAGACTATTGGTGCTGAGGTAGGACTCTACTCCATGTTCTGGACATATGGTAAACATATATGTGTATATATATATATATATATATATATATATATATATATATATATATATATATATATATATATATATATATATATCTCCATATATCTATAGATATATAGACATATACATATCTACATACATTACATACATATATGTATATATATATATATATATATATATATATATATATATATATATATATATATATATATATACACACACACACACACACATATATATATACACACACACACACACACACACACACACACACACACACACACACACACACACATCTATATATGTCTACACATATACAGATATATAGATATATATGCACATATAGTTACAAATATCTACATATAGATTGACGTAAATAGATCTCTCTCTCTCTCTCTCTCTCTCTCTATATATATATATATATATATACATATATACATGCATACAGAGAGATCCATAAATGACCATATATATGATGCACTATACAGATGTGTGTAAATATATATATATATATATATATATATATATATATATATATATATATATATATATGAGACTATATATGTGTATGTACATGTAGACATATATCTACATATGTATATGTATTTATCCATATCCTTGTCATGTGTAAACATTACTGCTGTGCATACCTTCCCAGATGTATCACACCGTATGTATCTGATATGTGTATACTTAGGTATAACAACATATGTGATGCAACAGTAATATCACTAACATGTACTATACAATTGTAGAAGTCACAGAGATTGTTCAATACTATTCAATATGTCTACTGACAGATGTATTGGAAATACAACAACTCTCTTCACAGCTATCATGGCATGGTGGTTAACTGTTGTTACCATAGTGTACAGGGCCCTGGGTTCAAGACTTGCAAGGGCTGTCTATTTTGTTGCTGGGTAGAACAAGGGCTGTTGGATTCAGAGTGGTTAAGTTGGTTTGAGCAGCTTTAAGTGGGTTTGCGTGGGTTTGCATGAAGCTAAGTGGTGCTAACATACGGTTAAATGTACGGGTGCTTACACCGTGTAGGCTTCGCTTACCAGTGCGCAAATCTGCTTAGCTGTTATATTGCAGCAATGCTTATACCAGCTAAGCATGGCTCAGCCCTGGTAACCTGTGCTCACATCCCAGTCTGATAACATAGCAGGGTAATGACATCTATTATAGGTGTATGTGATGCCATGTACATAACATCCGTCTATGTGCTGTCAGTACAGTAGCAGGGGGTGTGAGTGTCATGTCTGTGACACTTGAGTATATATGATCTGTACAACACTCTTATCCATGTGAATGGTTGCATACAAGGGTAGTGTCTCAGGTTATGTGCCATCACCCTGGCATGAAGTGTATCATGCCATTACTACTGTTGACAGTGCTTTCCCAGGCAAGAGTAGATTGCTAATTGTAGTACTGGCAACAAGCACCCCTGCATGCATAGATGGACTATGAGACCTCACTGTCATGTTCCTAGTGTGTGAGCTGTGTCACAGTATATATTTCCTACTGTATAATGATCTGACATGTGGAAATTAACTGTAGATTACTGTCTGTATAGCACATGTCAATGAGGGTTGCCAACATGTAGTAACGGCATATATATTGGTGTCAGACGTCTATCTGTCGACACATTCATCCTACTGCATAGCTAGTTGGCAAACTGATGTCTGTCAGTCCCTGTACAGATGTGCAGATGTCAGTTACCCAGCATGTATACGTACAGGCAACCTTTGCTTGACTGACACTGACATGTCTGCCCAGCTGTGTTATAACTGGCACAGATAAGACACAACTCCCTGTACTCACCACATGCCACAGGTACCACCACTACACTACCACAGTCAACAGAACATGCTTGGGTACAGGTCTCCAACACAGACACTAACCATGTTTTGTAATACATGTTGCCTACATGTCAACTGGAACAGCTCACCGGCCATTTGCAGGAGGCACCCAGAGGATTGGCTGATGCATGTCACTCTCACCCAGCGGGTCACCACAGTGTTGTCAGTAGATAGATTGCCTGCTGGCACATGGCAGATGGCATGATACCACTGTATACACATCCCCTACACCTCCCATCTCTCCATGGACAATAGCCAGGTACACACCTATCATCACCTGCAGTGATGCACCCCAATACTTAAAAATGTGTACTTGTGCATTACTGAGGATATCAGTGTATGTATATTAGTACACCTGTAGTTGGGAATACCATGAGGCCTTCACACCCACTGCATCACACATTGTCATAGTTAGATGTGGCTGCTGCTGTGCTAGACATCACATGTACCCTGTTATGCTCCTCTCCCTAAAGGCTACCTGAGCCTTGCAGTACCAGCACAACACTGTTGTACAAATGGGTTGATAGGCATGCGGTACCCACAGTGTTCTGGCAAGTGTGTGTATGTGTGCATGTGTGTATATCTGTAGTGTACAGCATTCTGTGGCCACATACTGATATTACAATACACATTGCCACACAGTAGTATGGATATTGAAGTTACTGCCCATAGGAGAGGAATGACAATGCATCACCCTACTATGTCTGTGGCATGTTCATTAGATGCATATACCTGTAGTACCACTCTTGGGATGGACAATGGGTTGTATTGCAGTCCTGGTCAATGTGTGATGGTGTGTTTGTTAGAGTGTCATCATGGGTTCCAGTGCATACAATATCCACAGAGGGGTGTGGGTGCTGTGTACACTGTCATTACATCATGGCACCCCCGGTAAATGTCCCATGTACCACTGTATGGTGACCACTTTCACCATCAACCATACAGGTAACTGATAACACAATCCAGCCCAGTTATGCATGTGCTGTGTGCAGCCTACCTGTAACACATTGGACACACTGACCAGTTAGTTAGCACTGATAGGCCCGGGTCGCTTGGATGTGTGTCTGCCTGTTATGTGTCTGTTAATGTGTATATGATGGTATGTCATACTATGTATTGTCCATATACAACCATTATATCCCCCATTACCATACTGTACATGCCCGAGGATGTTCTGCATGTAACATGTAACCTGGAACAGACCTCATCTTTAACACTGTGTGTTGTGTGCAATTAAAGCCACACACATCAGTAGCACTACATTCCTAGGTAGGGGTCAGTCCCAGTGTTGCCAAGTAAAAGTGTGCGTGTATGTGGAGTGATCTACTTCAGGTTGCTGAATATACATGCCCCAGAGTGTCACCTGCCCATGTGGCACAGGCAGTAACTGTTATGCAGATCTGTGGCATGTGTTCAACTGTACCCAGGATATGTCACAGCCATGGTGTCACCATAGTGCCATATCCCTTGTGAGATATGACAGCAGACCATCTTCCTGCTGACACATGTACACCTGCAACACAAATGGATAACATTGTGGAGACCACAATCACTCACTGTTACTAATGGCTATAATGCATCATGGCTAGACAGCTACACTACCTGACATGTAAGCATTAAACATTACTGCTGACATGTTACACAGCAGTACATTGGTACACTATAGTACAGTCACTGTGTACATCAGAACCATATTAGCCTGTCCCTGCATCGATGTTATGGATGACAGGGATGTGGCACAGGTATCATCATATGCACAGGGTGTGTTGTTGGTTTGCCAGATACCTAGGGTAGGCCATATGTTTGACACCATGTGTGTGGGTGAAGGGTGTAAGTTGCTAATATGGGCATGGTGATATGGTGTATATAGGTATGGGATTGCCCTAGGTGTGTTTGTATAGTGTGTGGGTATGCATGCACACAGTTCTGCCATGTGGCTGCCCTATACAGGTGTTTCTTGGACAACTGCAGACCATGCCTGGCAAAATGTGCAGTTTACCACCTCTGGCCATGGACACATGGACTGTGCCTGCCAGGGGTTCCATGGGCACTTCCAGGCATAGGTCTCGATGTGCTACTCTCCCCTGATGATGACATATGTCCACTGGAACCAGGTCCCTCCTGGGACTGGCCAGGGCCAGTTGCACGTGGTCTGCTGTGGTGTGATGTGGACAGCACCCCCCTGCAGTGCTGGGGCTGGTACTGCCACTACAGGAGCAGCTTGGTGTCCTTGCACATCCATGTCGACCACCAGATGGTGTTGCTGGCCTACGTTCATGTGGCCATCGACCCACTCCCACTACATGTCCTAGCATGGACAATTCACGACTGATGAGGCCCACCATCTCACCCAACCATCTATCCATGACCTCTGTATAATCACAGAGGGCACCTACAAGTTCATGGATGTTGTCATTTACAGATGAGAAAGCAGCCCTCTGCAGCCTCAGACCCTGTCTGGTGTACAGTTCCATATGTGCTTGCACCCCCATGACAGTCTATAACATGCGTCTGGTGGTACCAGTTGTGGCACTTCTGTCAGGGGCAAGATGACCAGCAGCCCTCCCATGAACACCCCAATACATCTGCCTATGTGATGCCCTGCCAAACATCTGGCTATGCCTGCTGTCTCCAGACACAGCAGCCATAGATACTATACTCTCCTGTGTATTGCCACCAACCGCCAACTGTCCCTCTGCTATGGCCACTGGTGGTGGGGTATCTATAGGCATTGTGACTGTGTGCAGGGATGGGGTGGATAACAGGGGGATGTCAAACAATGGCGCAGTTTCAGCCTCTGACAACCCAGCCTGTGCATCAAAACACCTATCATAATTTTCGGTGTCTGTATGGACACCAAGATCAGATTGCATGTAGGAGGGACCCTGACCCACCTCGCAACCTGTGAAGGGGAAAACAAGAAATGCACTTTAAGACCTGTACAGCATTGCATAACAGTACACACACACACACACACACACACACACACACACACACACACACACACACACACACACACACACACACACACACACACACCCTGAAGTTCCAGCATAATACCTACCTGTCCCTGAATTTGCAGACTGTCCCAAGTGTATTCAAGTAAGTTCCCCATCTTGCATCACACTTGGAAACATACACTTATTAATACCACTCATTAACATATCATTCTTCTAAATGCCTAGACAAGTGATCACAACACATGACCTGTTACTCCATTAGCTCTTTGAGTTGATTGGAGTAGGTTTAACAAGGACTCACTGATGTTATCCAGTGTTCACCCTGGATATGTCCGGACATCTTGAGCATGGCCCCCATATGTTAGGGGATACTACAGTCACTCAATAATGTCACACACTGGAGTGTCATACATAACTATTGTTCAGTGGATGCAAGATCTGTTGCTTAATCAACTTATTATGTGGACAACAGTAATATATGGATACACTCCCTGGTGTTGTCTAGTAATTCCCCAATGCATCTGTAGTGCTGCATAAGTGGGTAGTCGTTCACCTTTCTGCTGATTGCAATTTTAACAGTGTACCTGGTGTCTAGTTTCCCTCCCAATGCATGTTTCATGTTACAGACTTTATTATACTATCAGCTGTCCTGAGATATCATATCTGACAAGTATTCCTGGTGTGTCATGTGTCAATCCATGTCCATGTACTGCACGATTCCAAAGGGAAGTACTGAAGTATGAAAAACCCCACAATCACATACATGGACACCCACACAAACACACACACACACATGCACACACACATTCTACATGCATCAACCCCCCTCCACTCCACCAGATTGCACTTACAGACAAAATAGCCCCCCCCCACGCACACAACTACAGGTGAGGTTGCACAAAGATAGTACACACAGACCTCTCATTACCCATCTGTCAATATGCATAACATATGGTACTCAACAGAATGCAGTGCAGCTATAGTCAATCGATGCTAACAACAGTATACATGTATGTAATGCATGGGCTGTGTTAGTAGGTGATTCCCCTTCCCCTGGAAAACACTGCACCCATGTACACAGTATTGCTGTGCACCTGTTCTGCACCCTACTGTGTACTGTGCACCATACCGCACAGGTGTACACACCATTGCTGAATGTGCATTACTGTGTCAGTTATCTCTGCTCTAATGCTCACAGCCCCTATGTGTTTTTCTGACACATAGCTGGGATGATATGTGGACAGATGTCATTTGTGAATGCCTGATGTCTGATTTAAAGATGTCAGCATCAGCGGTGCATGAATGACCAATACGATACTATTACACTGACAACTGTCAAACCTTACCATGGCTATGGGGAGTGTACACACCCTTATTGATATGATGCCCTCTTCCTTGATATGTCATGGGACCACATCACTGCATATGTCAACATTACATGAGCCTGATATGTGACATATGTCTTCTACAATCAAATGCAGTGTCTAACAAATGTGTTAGTTGTACTGATGCTGACCACGGTGCATACACTTTGCAGGTGCATATGTGTGCACGCCCTTATCATGACAGTTTGTTGCACCTACTGTTATGTGTACTACAGCAGGAACTATTCCTGGCAGGGGTATACTAGCGTGGGCCATCTGCATTTGCCAGTATATGGTCAGTCTGCCCTACACATGTCCCCCAACTCTGCATGATTGCAAGGTCAACTCATGTGCACATCTCTTGGAGTTCACACACTGCCATTACTATTGCTGTGGAGTCAGGGTTCATAGGTTCATAGGTTCATAGGTTTATACTAGGCTATCTGCCCTAGGGCATTTATAAGCCTAGCCAGAGTGTGTTTGGCTTTTGCCACCCATTTTAAATTAATTTTGCTATGCCCTTTTTCGAGGTTAGTATACTGTGCCTCTGTCTAACAGTGACACAGAAGTGATACCTGGGGTAAACCTATGATCTCCCATCCACTCATCAAGATTCCTCTTAAAGAGAGTCAATGAGGGACTCTGCCTAACCTGGACTGGGATTTTATTCCAGAGTGAAGGGAGCCTCTGGGTTATGAATCTGTCCCTCCAGCATGTCCTATTTATTTCAGTGCTGAGGTTCAAGTCTCTCAAGAGCGTAGCTCAATGGGATTTGGATTTTCTGAGGTGCAGCATGTCCATTAATTCGGGGTTGGACATGGCTTTATATGTCAGGCACAGATCGATTCTGAGCAGGCGGTATGCCACTGAGTAGAGCTGGGGTTTCTTTAACTGGGCAGCATATGGCATCTGTTTGAGCCCTTTGATCCTCTTGGTGAGGTACTTTTGGGTTCTTTCCAGTTGCTGCAGGTGTCTGGTAAGGTACATCCCAAAAGGGGCATTGTACTCAATTATGGGCCTGGTGAGGGATGAGTAAAGAGGCACAATGACCTCCCCTGATCTAGATGTGAATCCCTTCATGATTAAGTGGGCTATATAAAATGTTTTTCTAACCACTTTGGCCATGTGGTTGTCAAATGAGAGATTGCTATCAACTTGGGTCCCCAGGTCCCTAATTACTTCTTCTGTACTTAATGGATTACCACCTATGTGGTAATTTGTGGGCACTTTGTTTTTGCCAAAGGAGATGACTATACACTATTTGGCGTTTAGCTTGAGGCCATGGCTCTGGCACCAGTTGTCTGTTTCTATGAGGCCCTTTTGGAGGATGCTTGTGTTGGCTGAAGAGTCGATTATGGTGCCCAGTTTGCAGTCATCTGCGAACTTGGTCAGCCACAGTCCTTCCATGTTGGCCTGTACCTCCGAGAAATATATACCAAACAAGAGAGGACCCAGGACTAAGCCTTGTGGGACGCCACTTGTAACTGGTTTGGAGTCTGACATGGCTCCAGCAATTCTAACCATGTGGGTTCTGTCCTTGAGCCAGTTTGCAACCCATCTAGTGACATAGGGGTTTATATTTAAGCTGGTGTGCTTATCTATAATGCCTGAGTGGGGTATTGTATCAAAGGCTTTTGCGAGGTCCAGGTAGGCTGTGTGGACCACCTTCCCCTTGTCAATGGTCTTGGTGACTGTTTCAAAGAAATTGACCAGGTTTAAGAGGCAGGATCTGCCCTTAACAAAGCCGAACTGGGTAGGATCCAGTGTCTGTAGGTCCCCAAATCTTTATTTATGAGGTCCATGATGATCCTTTCCATAGCTTTGCAGACCAAGCTAGTCAGGCTTATGGGGCGATAGTTTCCAGGATCCATTGAGGCACCACCTTTGTGGAGAGGGACCACTGTTGCTGTGCGCCACTCTTTGGGTACATATCCTGTAGTAAGGCTGAGATTGAACAGTAGTTTTATGTTTGGGTTTAGCTCTTCTTGGAGTCCATGTAGGATGCAGCCTGGGACACCGTCTGGTCCCATTGATGTTGTGTTTTTTTGCTTTGGACAGGGTGGCTCTTACCTGAGCATCTGAGATGTCAGGGGGGCAGCACTCTGCTGGGATAGATATTTGCCCTTTTGGTGGGAGGGGAGAAGTTTGCTGAACCTGTCAGCTAGGATGTTGGCAATGTCTGTGGGTTCAGTGTATTTTTTGTCATTTTGGACTAATTCTGAGCATATCTGGGAATTCCCACCCAGGTTCGTAACATAACTAAAGAAAGCCTTGTGATTATCCTTAGTGTCCTGTGCAATTTTTCTCGAAGCTGGCCTTAGACGATTTTATGAGTGCCCATAGTTTTTTGCTAATACTGATCAGAGGTGCCTTCCATTTTTGGGATTTTGCTCTATCATGTAGTAGCTTCCTCCTTCTATTGTATAGTTTGTTTATGGCTGGGGTCCACCAGACAGGATGTCTGCCTTGGAGGATTGGGTCTTGGTTTTATTTGGGATTGCATGATCCATGCATTCCTGAAGGTGTTCATAGAATGCGTTTATAAAGGATTCTGTGGTCTGGGCCATATTTTCCACAGGCCCGGGGGCTTTGAAGGATTCCACCTCGGTTTTGAGGAGTGTGAAATTTGCTTTAGAGAAGTTTTTCACTGTGGTTTTCTGGGCAGGGGGTGGGGTCGGGATGTGAATATCCAGTGAGATTAGTTTATAGTCTGATCTTACCAGTGAGGGATACACTTCTGGTCTGGAGCATAGAGTCCCCATGTTGGTGATTATCAGGTCCAGTATGTTTCCCCTCTTGTGGGAGTGGTAACAAGTTGTTCCATAGCATTTGAGTTTATAAATTCTAGGAACCTTTGGGCTAGGGTGTTGGAGCTAGAGTAATGCTCCCAGTCTATGTTTGGGTTATGTCTGCCACAGTTCCTGGCCCTGACTGTGTGCAGATACAGCCGTTTGTAGTATCCTTAGGATCCTTACTGCAGTGCACTGGTGTGTCATGATGACACCCCTCCCCATCTTCAGCCTTTTTGCAGATGCTTGACAACTATGGCCTACACATGTGCCAGTTTTCAGTGTCCCAAACACTGAACACCATGTGTAACAGCCTAGTCCCAGCTAATGAATGGCAAGCATACAGGTGTACACTGGCAGCAGCACCATACAGATGGGGTGGTGGGCCTGAGGTTGGTTGAGGTGTTGGTTGTGCAGCACATGTATCTTACATGATACTGTCTGTAGGTTTCCAACGTGGTCATGGTACACCAGTACACATTGCAATGCATGACTTTTGGGGACCTGATGTTTCCTGTGGTACAACTGTCACATCTGATTACCCTAACCCATAGGCCACATGTTTGCAGAGTCCAGGCAATTGCTGACATGGGTACTGCACAGCCAGTACTTGCAAGACATTCCTGCAACTCCCTCAGTGTTGTGGCATGTTACTAGGCAGCCCACATGACCAGTTTGCTACATGTGACATCATCTGTCTTGGATGGCCATCTGTTTATTTCCTACATCATTTCTGTCCCATACATCTTTGCCACATAAATGACTGTCTGCACTGTTTTCCATGGTATATGCAATGGTGAGGTATGGCTATATGTCCAGCTCATGGGTGCTACCTGTTGGGTATGGGGCCCACACCATGTCATGTAAGATGTACGTAAGCCATGGCTGCCTCTATTGCAGGTAAGTGTGCACATTTGATGGCCAAACATCTTGGACAGAAGACCAATACATGGTGTGACATTGGGGATGTGTACTTGCTGAAAGGTGCATTTCCATGACAAATGCATGCAGTCAGTACCTCAACAGCTGCTTCCACTATATTTTATCTGGAGTGTGTGCACACATATGCTTCCAGTATTTGTGAAGTTATGTATTCCCCATATTTGCTGCCCTAACCTATGATTCCATATTACACACTCATTGCTCATGTTGGGACCACATTGCAGATTTTAAGAGTTATGGACCACAGTATTATGATATGCTGTAGTGTAGATCTGTAACAGTTGCCATTGTAATACTTGTATATACACTGATGTAGCACTGTATAATGGTGATGTTTCACATATGTCCCTAGTGTAGGCCATTTGTCCCACCATTATGTTCATCTCTGTGGACACATTTTGCAACGACAAGATGTTAGTTATATTGCAAGTGTCTGAAATACCCTTCAGATGCACCATCATGGTCACCACTGTGATGCAGTGCAGTTAACAATAACAATACGTAAACATGTACGGCATGCATTATGGCTAGGTGTGTTAGATGTGTGCATGGAATATACCATAGCCATAACATGACCGGTGTATTGTCAATCATGAACATAAACCATACTCACCAGGTACAGGCTGCTGCCTTGGAGGTATACTAGAGGGACTTACATAAGTGTGTGAGAGATGTGATGTCAGTAGCCACAGCTGTGGCATTGGTGCAGGGTGGGTGCAGCATTACAGTACATCAACAGTACAAGTCCACAGTACTACAGCTTATGAACATCTGTTTATTACTACTACGCAGCAACAGACTATACGTATGTCATCTCACATACGCATGGACTACCTGTACAGATGCAGATGGATACGCAACAGTGGCCTACTGATGTGCCCTGTGGCCTTACCTGCATGATCCTCTGTCAGTATGTGGGTAGCACCCGCCTCCACTATACTCTCTGCCAGTTGTGTGTGTGGGTGGGCAGGTGTCATGAGGCTGGCGAGGAGCACATGTCAGGGGGATGGATAGCATAACCCCCCCCCATTGAGAGGTGATCCCCTCGGACTGCAGCAGCACACCGACAGGCATTGCAAAGCAGGTCACTTCAGTGATGCCAGACCTGCTCATATCTGCTCCTGCTGCTCATGGGCTGTTCTGACAAACAGCACCTGGTAGTACTGTACCAGGTGTGTGATGATGACCTCATTTTTGTCCTTTTAATAGACAGGTAGTCTGCCATGTGACATCTTGCCTGAAAGACATAAAGATGGAAACAGGTGCGAGCAACTCATACAGCAAGGTTACCATAGTTCTTAATACACATCTCTGTCTCCCCCCACCATATCTGCATCAGCAAACTGTTCACACAACTCAATAGGTATGTCTACAGCTTACCTACCATTGGGACATATATTGTATTATACCACACTTTGTGCTATGTGTTTGTAGCCATGTTTCCTGTAGGGACACTATCATTGCTGGCCTGTGACAAACAATTTCACCTGCATGCCATTGTAAGGGCCAATATGGTTCCATATATGCATGTGGTCTGTTTGCTATGTGATTGCTGCTCATCTGTTGTTATGTGTTATTGGGGATATCTATGCATGCTGTTGGACATGATCCGGGAATGTGTGGACTATTACTACCCACATATGTTCTATAACAGTGATGCTATAGCATATTTAGGGAACAGTTACCAGCACCACCTCTCCCACCTCATCTGGCCATGTTACCAGGCCACTTCACATTGGGGACCCACCCTGGGGCCTCTTCATCTACTGGTCCTGCACTACCTTCATGTGGAACCACCTCAGGGAAAGGTGTTGCCCTCCTGGGGGCACACACAGACATGATTCTGTCACCCGAGGTCAGGTCCAGGGTCTGGTGCATAGGGAGCTCCACAGAGACTTGGGGGGTATGCTACAGCACCTTGAGGCCCTCAGTACACAATCACAGGGTCCACATGCTCCTCCTGCTCAGCCTCCAGCCCAGTCACCTTCAGGGTCATGAAGCTGCTGTTGTGAATGGAAATGGGTGGGGGCCTTGTTCCCATTGTTTCCATATGGGGACTCATGGGGCTTCCACTTTGCAGATGACACTCACCATCCAAGGTGTTTACCTACCACATGTGTCATATACCACTCCTGTAGGCTATCTCCTCTATCTACCAACCCAACCCACTTCCACAAATATACCTGCAATCCTTCCCCAAATTCTCAATCCCACCTTTACAGACAAGGGCAATGTGGTCCCAACAAGGGGTTCACATGTGACATAACCTTCCATGTTGTGCACACTTACTGCTGTATATATATATGTCTGTATTGATATATGTGATGTTCCCTCACACATAGCATGCAGCAATGTGATGCAAAAATAGGGGATATGTATTTTTATACATATGTGTGTGAGTGTTTGTATATATGTAGACATACACATATATAAATATCTCTATATATGTGTTTATATATATATATATATATATATATATATATATATATATATATATATATATACATATAGGTGTCTGTATATCTATAGATATATATGTATATATATATATATATATATATATATATATATATATACATACATATAGATATATATATATATATATATATATATATATATATATATATATATATAAAACCAAACAAACCACAAACGAAAACTAAAACTGGTAAAAACAGGCACAGCAGGAAACCATAAAAGCCGGCAAAAAATAAATACTGTCACACCAATACGGAATAAAATAAAGAAAAAACTTTAATGTGAGCTTTCGCAAGCACATTAACTTGCCTTCTTCAGACAAACAGTTGTAAAACAGTTTTGGTTCTCCTTATATCCTATTAAGCTGAGTAAGTTGATGAGTCAGCCTACTTAACAAAATATGTGTGTGCGTGTGTGTGTGGGGGGGGGGTACATTCAGAAATCAGGTCCACAATCTCTAACTCTCCTTCCTGCACAGCTGCACTGTTCTGCCTTGCTACAACACAGACAGGTGCCACATACTGATACAGCCTAACATTAGGGGGGTATATATAGGGACATATTGCAGGTAAGCCTATTACACATCTATGGCATTTCAGCATGCTACATTACATGTTAACTTAAGTGCCCTGCAAGTGGTGGACTCTGGAACCCACATGTCCATCATTATGGCATTACTTCCACCACCAGTTATTGACCACAGTAATATACATGTTTTCCATTACACAACACATACTATGATGGTTTACATCTTGTCAGTCAGGGCTGCTCTGCACAATTGATGGGTATGGCCCACTACCCGCAGGGACAGACACTATTGTCCATAGCAGATATTCAGCTGGACATCATTACAACAGCAACAACTGATGACACATATAAATTATTCCACATCATCTATCCCATTATTACGGACCACGTACTACAGTCAATTACATGCATCCCTACTTCACATACCTGTTGTGGGAATGATGTCTGTTCTGGATAGTTTGCCTGGATTATTTTTTTGTGCTTTTTTTATTTTTGTTTTCCTTTGTGTTTGGCTTGGCCTTTAGCTTTCTTTCTTTCTTTCTTTCACTCACTCCCTCTCTCCCTCTCTATCTCGTTTTCTCTCCAGTAAATGGATTGAACTGCTCTGAATAGATTGCAGCATGGATTTTGTAGGTGATGCACATGATCAGGTGATGACCTTTGCACCAATCAGTGTTTTCCACTTGCTACCTGCATGCAGCATGCTGTGTAGTACTTCCAATTACCACTGTCATGGTAACCCACCAATTTAAATCTCTGCATCATGTGGGCATGGTCCCTTTACCTTTCCTTTATGGTGGACATCCTTCCTGTGTGTGGGCAGCAGTGTTACAGACAGCAGGTAGCAATACCTCTTACAAGAGGACTTGCAGACTCAGGCAAGCTACATATTTGTATAAGGTCCCAGAACTACAGACAGAGTGTTAGTAGTGTTGTTATATGCATTGTATGGCACCAGTGTTACAGGGTTTGTGTGTACATACTAGTTTAACATGGAATGCAGTCTGTCTGTATAGCTCTCAACTGTGGGCCTATCCATATGATGGCCAGAGGTATGCCTGTTAGGTTTTGTCTGTCCACCACACAGGTCTTGTGTCAGATATATCACTGGCAGTGTCTGTGTTGAGTGCTATCAGTACATGGCTACATCCATTTGTGTTTCTGACTTCATATTCCCGACTAGGGGTATGTTGCAGACTATCCTGTAACACCAGCACCTTGCTCAGTGTATGACAACAGTATTTCACATATGGGCCTGTGTTCCAGCCTCTGTCCTTCACCTACATACCAGGCTTTGTCCATATGACATGCAGTAAGGGGTTGTTGTGTACTGGCCTGTGATTATGTCATACTGCCATTCCTGTCATCATTCCAGTGCTGTTATGGCCCCCACACATATTGTGGGGTTGGGTTCATATATATATGTGGGCTTCATCTGCACAAAACATGTGTGCCCTTCTGCAGTCCAGAGGTCAGTGTATGTAACAGTGTTATATGCCCCTGTAAGTCAGTCTATGGGGGTGTATGCACCATAAATAACCTAGGCTGTTACAACATATGAGGGATATCATTAGTAAGCTGCCTTACGGAATATGGCTGTACATTACCATACATTTCACCTTGGGAACATTGCTGGCCTACTGCTTACTGCCATACAGACTGTTCTGTTTGTCAGTGTGATTGTGATGTTTTCAGTTATTTATTATGTAGCAGATACATCCCATTGTGTCAACTTAAGTCTTTTCCTCTTAGGGATTGTGTACATAGTGTAGTTAGAGTCTGCTGGACTATACATCTGCATTACTTACTGTTGATTGATTCTTATCCTTTGGCCCAGTCTGTCTTTACTGTTGTACTACTTGCAGGCCTTGGCCTGGACAGCAGCATATGTTATGCTTTCGGATTACTGTATTAAATGATCTGCTTGAGAGTTGCATTAATCTGTTTGTATGTATTTCAAAGTCTAAACAGCTATATGACATGGCATATACAACTGTAATAGTACACAAATAAAATGTATGCAAACCTGTGTGTGGTGTCATATCCTTTGACTTCTCTGTAGGTATATGTTTCAGGCAACAATTGTCTTTTGTAGTATGTGTGACTCATACACTGTCCATTTGATAAGGTGGCAACTGTAGGAATACTGGCTGTTCAGTATGGTATGTGTAGTTAGATATATCTCTATATTTAATTACTACAGCACTCAACTTTCCACATTTATCTAGAGGAAAACAGTTTTAGTATGTAATAAATAGCACCTATCTAGGCATATCTAAGGGTCAGCTCCCGGTGTTTTCTCCTGTCTACCTGATGAATCTGGGCATCTTGGGGCAATGCAGCAGTTGCCTCATGTACACGGACAACCCTCTTGTCCTACCACCCAACACTACAACCTGTGAGAGATGCACTTACATAGCAAAATTGGAAGCAAAACTCTCTTCACCCAAGACTGGACTAGACAGTCAAGAGGAGAAGGTAAACACTCGCATCACACCACACTCATCACATAGTCCCTCAAAACCTACACCAACAAAACACACACATAGAAACACAAAATGCACAGCTAAATTCACGGAAGCTCTCAATACAAACCTGCCCAAGCAACAGACCCCACGAAAGCAGAAACGCAAGCAATCTCCACCCCCCAACACAACCCAAATGACACATAGCCCACAATCTCAGTGTGCCACTCAACCACAGCCCATAAGGCATAGCAACGTACCCGATATTCTAGTCATAGGTGACTCAGTAGTCAGGCACACTGATGTTCCACTCACCAGGGTAAACAAGGAGAAAGTTATTGTCAGCTGTCTGTCAGGTGCCAGGATCTGCCACATAATGCATGCACTTAGGTCACTCCACAACAAGTACAAATATGACTCTGTCATTGTCCATGTTGGTATGAATGACCTGAGACATACCTCTCTGGACTACATGAAAAGAGACATGGAGGAGCTCTCCGATCTTGTAGCCCAGGCAGGTATGACCCTAGCTCTGAGTAGCATCCTGCCATCACCCAGAATGATACCACAGTACAAGGACAAACTGATTAACTTCAACAATTGGCTAAGATTCTGGTGTCATTCTAAGGGGATCCAGTATCTGTCTGCCTCGGATGATATGATCGACAGAACGCGATGCTTTGCCAGAGATGGCCTCTACCTGTTGCACTTGGGATTCCGGATACTGGCTAAGGCTCTTGCCACCCCTATAGTGCCTTTTTTAGACAAGGTTTAAATGACAAATTCACCACCATAAAAGGTACAAGCAAGTAAAATCTGAGGGTATTGCTCTTCAATGCTAGAAGTCTAAACCTCAAAATGCACTCACTCGAGGCACTACTTAAAATGGAGAACATCGACATCTGTGCAGTGTCAGAGACCTGGTTCAAGGCTCCAGAGAGCACCCTTGCATTACCAGGCTATAACTCATACCACACCTTTCGGCCACCTAGCCTGGACCGAAACACTAAAGGCAGAGGTGTGTACATATTCAATAAGGATATCTACACCTCCAGGCTAGTTGCTCAGCATAATGCATCTGAGATTATCCAAGTGCAACTAACTCTGGGCAAGACCACAATCCAAACTGTAGCTTGCTACAGATCCCCCACCATGCCCCGAGATTCCCACTCCTCATTTCTTGATACACTGGAAAATATTAGGGTACAACCTAATAATGGGTGAATTCAACTACCCCACCATTAACTGGGAAAACTACTCATGTTCCAACTCTTTTGCTCAATGTTTTCTGGAATTCATAAATTCCAATGCCTTGGATCAGCTTATCCACACCTCCACCAGGGACAGCAATATCCTAGACCTGGTCATTACCAACATGGGTGACTAGTGTTCTACACCAAAGGTCAAGTCTTTATTGGTCTGATCTGACCACAAGCTAATCATCCTAGACATCCACATCCTGCCCCCACCCTCCACTAGGGAAACTACCGTAAACAATTTCTCCAAAGCCAACTTCATGCTTCTTAAGACAGAAGTGGCAAACTTTGCGACACCGATGCAGATGGACAATAGAGGTATGACTGCTGAATCCGACACAAATGCACTTTATAAGCAGTTACATGAGTGCATGGATCATGCTATCCCTAACATATCCAAGATGCTATTATCCAAAAAATGAAGCTAATTTGGTGGTCCCCTGCCATAAACAAACTTTACAACAGAAGAAAGAAACTGTGCAAAAAAGAGTAAAATCCCATGATTGGAGGAACTCCCTGGTCAGCCTCAGTAAAAAGCTGAGATTCCTCATAAAATCCTCCAAAGCTAGATACGAAAACAAAATCGCCACTGATTCTAAAGACAGCCACAAAGCATTCTATAGCTATGTCAAGCATCTGAATGGCAACACTCAGATCTGCTCTGAGTTACAGCAGAATGGCACTAAATATACAGAACCAACTGATATTGCCAACATCCTGGCAGATAGATTCAGTGCTAACTTTACCCCCCTCTCAACCCCTAAAGGACCCATCTCTATACTTGAAGAATGCAAGCTTCCTGTAATCATGGCTGCACAGGTAAAAAACACACTCTGCAAAGCCAAGAACACAGCATTCATGGGACCTGACAATATCCCAGGTTGAATTCTACATGAACTACAGAATGAACTGGCACCCCACCTATGTACCATCTTCAATCATAGCCTCACCTCAGGTTTTGTGCCCACTGAATGGCACACAGTGAATGTTATCCCACTCCAGAAAGGGGAGCCACCATGGACCCACAGAACTACCGATCCATTAGCCTGATGAGCCTGGTCTGCAAAGCCATGAAATGTGTCATAATGGAACTTATAAACAAAGACATTGGTAATTTCCAAACTCTGGACCCTACCCAGTTCGGGTTTGTAAAAGGCAGATCATGTCTCCTAAACCTGATAGACTTCTTTGAAGCAGTCACCAAAGCTGTACATGAGGATAAGGTGGTTCACACAGTCTATCTAGATCTCGCCAAGGATTTCAACACCATCCCCCACTCTTGAATTATAGATCACCTCACTAAACTAGGTATAAATCTCTATGTCACAAGATGAGTACCCAACTGGCTCATTGACAGAACCCACACTGTGAAAGTAGCAGACTCCAAATCCATCTTCAGACCAGTGTCAAGTGGAGTATCACAGGGTTCAGTCATGGGTCCTCTCCTGTTCGGTATCTACTTCTCTGAAGTACAGGCTAACACAGAAGGTCTTTGGCTGACAAAGTTCACAAATGACTGCAAATTAAGAGCCATAATTGAAACTCCTAATGATGTGGACATCCTACAAAAGGGCCTCACTGAGACAGATGTCTGGTGTCAAAGCCATGGCCTCAAGATCAGTACCAAAAAGTGCACTGTCATCCCCTTTGGTAATAAATCTGTACCCATGAACTACCACATAGGCGGTAATCTACTTAACACCAAAAGTGTGATAAGAGACCTTGGGGCACAGGTGGAGAATAGTCTCTCCTTTGATAATCACATTGCCACAGTAGTCAGGAAATCCTTCTACATGGCACACTTCATCACAAAAGGTTTCTCATCCAGGAAAAAAAGGTCATTGTTCCCCTCTACTCATCACTCATTAGACCCATTATAGAGTATAATGCACAAGACATTTACAACAACTGGAATGGCCACAGAAATACCTCACAAACGTGATTACTGGTCTCAAACAGATGCCCTATACAGACTGTCTCAAAAAACTCCAGCTTTACTCCATCGCATATCACCTACTCAGAGGCAATATCTGCCTAACATCAAAGCTATGTCAAACCCAGAGCTGTTGCCCATGCTCCACTTAAAGAAATCCCAATCCCTCCGAGCTACACGCTGCAGGGACCTAAACCTGGACACCACAATAAACAGAACATGCTGGAGGGATAGATTCCTGTCCCAGAGACTCCCCATACTCTGGAACAAATGACCTATCTATATCAAACAAAGCTCCTCATTAGCACTCTTCAAGAAAAATCTAAATGGATGGGAAATTGGAAATTCACCCTGGGGATCACTTCTGTGGCTCTGCGCAACAGTGGCCCAGGAAAAATATTTTTCTTGGATGGCAAAAGCCAGGGTCCCTTTTTGGCTAGGCTTATATAGGCCCTAGGGCCAATAGCCTAGTACCTACCTATGAACCTATATGTATGTATATATCTATATATATATATATATATATATATATATATATATATATATATATATATATATATATATATATATATATATATATATATACATCTATGTGTGTGTGTGTGTGTGTCTATATGTATCTTTGGAATGTTTCTTGCTTTCACATTGTATATTCCCTTTGGTAGCCAGAGTGTAATGCATGATATGTTATTTATATCATCCTGACATCATACAGGTGGGATGGATTACCGTTAACATCTTGTGCCCATGTTGTGGCGGGTCCTGGGTATGAGACTTGCAACAGTTGGAATTGTATTGCAGGGCAGATCTGATTTGCTGTGGGGAAGGGGTTGATATCAATACTCACAAGACATATTTAGTTTGGGCACCCTCACCCCCATTAACGGTGGCTTTGGTCATATATGCATTTGTTATGTTCTCTTTTATATTTATAGATATATATCTGTATGTATGTATATATCTGCTGGGCAGAACAAGGGCCGCTGGATACAGATATGTATATATTTCTATACACATATATATATATATATATATATATATATATATATATATATATATATATATATATATATATATATATATATATATATATATATATATATATATCTGTATGTATGTATGTATATATATATATATATATATATATATATATATATTTATATATATATATATATATATATATATATATATATATATATATATTTATTTATATATACACACACACACACACACACACACACACACACACACACACACACACACACACACACATCTACATGTATAAATACATTTCCTGTACTGTTGAATGACTGTGCTGGATGATATGTTTGTGAAAACAGCAGGGCTATGTATATCTGAGATGGTTTAGTGGTAAATCACTTTGGTTGGTGTGCAGGGTCCTGGGTTTGAACCTTTTTGAGGCTATTTATTTTGTTGCTGGGCAGAACAAGGGCTGTAGGATACAGAGTGATTAAGGCACTTTTAAGCAGTTGTAAGCAGGTTTGCGTGGAGTTAAGAACTGCTAAGTTTTGGTTACAGTTTCTTATACTGATTTAACTTCTCATTTGCTTAAACTGTGTAGGCATTGCTTACCCCTGTGCAAACAAGCTTAAATGCAATTACTGCTGATTAAAAGTGTTTACTACCACTTACCCCATGCTAATTTCTTTAAAAGATGTGAAAAAGAGTTGATAGGAAAGTGGTGAAAAAGGGGCCTAAAGAGGAAAAGACAGTATGGAAAATAGCTACAGATGTGCAGGATGGGTGTATTGAAGGTCCATAGCTGCCCATTTCTTCTACAGCAATAGCTGTGCATATACACTGAATTTGGAGTTTGATTTGGTCACTCAAACCCCAGAGAATGGTGAGGACAACAATAATATGTTGTGAAGTCAGTTAGACTAGATTACATGTGTCCAGTGGACACATGAACAAAATGGACAGCTATATATGGGGTGAGATTTTATTTGGGGAACAGATTGCCCTTTTTTTTTCAGGTGAGAGTGGGATGTTGTGGAGGGACAGTAGGTATATTTGGGGAGGTAGCTTGGGTAGGATAACAGACAAGACAGACAAGACAGCATAAAGGGGTGGTATATGACACATGTGGGGGGTAAATACCTTGATGGGGAGGGTTGTTTGGAAATCAGAAGCCCATGAGCCCCCTAGTGGATACAGTGGGACTAAGGTTCCCACCCATGGGCAGTCACCACTGCACCTTTACAGCCCCGAAGGTGGCTGTGCTGGGGGCTGAGTAAGAGGGCCAGGCCAACCCTCTAGTTGCAACATGCGGCCCTCAAGCTGGCTTAGCAGATCTCCAAACTCCCTGAGGAGCTCGCTACGCACCACGCCGCGGACCTGGTGATGGCTGACAGTTCTGTCTGCCTGCTCCCAGGGAGGGTGAGCCCCATCCCCTGAGGTGGTTCCACCCAAAGGTGGTGCAGGAGCAGCAGACAAGGAGGTCCCTGGGTGGGCCCCAGATGTGCTGGTGCCTGGTACCATGACCAGATGAGGTGGGACAGGTGGGTCCGCTGGGACCAGCCTTCCCAAAAGTGCTATTGTGTTTCAGTTTTACAACATATGTGGGTTAGTAATAGTCAACATATTCCAGGATTAGGTATAACAGCATGCATAGATATTCCCATTAACCCAAAACACCAGATATGGAACAGTTGCATAGCAAACAGAACACATGCATATATGAAGCCATAGTGGCCATTACAACAGCATGCAGGTAAATTGATGGCAGAATGCCACCAATGTGGGAGTATTTCAACATAGCACATGCATAGAAACAAATTTAAATATTTATTAAACAATAGGACATATGTCCCAGCAATAGATTTAATGGAGTACATACCAATTGAGTTGTATATTTAGTTTATTGATGCAGATATGGTGGGGGGGGATGTCAATTAACAACTAGTATATTCCTGTAGTTCTCATTACTTTCCTAGTCAGTGCTGTGATCTGTACCTTACAGGTATTAGTACACTGCCCTATGGCCTTAGTTTGGACAGTGGTATGGATGTAGACAACTATATGCATGAACTGAGTTTTACCTGCAGTATACACCTCTTACCTGGTATACCTGTGGAGGTATTATTTGTTAACACTACCTAACTGTTTCTACACATATTCCCAGATTCTAGGTTGATGTTATGCACATACCTGTCCATCTCTTATTGCACAAACTCTGGGCATGTCTTGACCACATGCAGGTGAACTGGGACATATTTTGACTATTGCCCTCTTAAACCTTTGGTGAGTTATACAATGACAGGTTTGTTTTCATTGACATTTTCCAAATATGTAGAGGCCTGACAGTCAGTTATATGTCATTTAATGCTGCCTACATGTCAGAGATTAGCATGCTGATATGCCAGGGGGACAAGGTAACAGCCGTCAGATATGGGCTGATTAACTGGACATTCTGGACAATTCTGTACACTTGTGGGGTATGATTCTGCATACAGCTTACTACCGCTCCCAGGATTCGAACCATGGCTGTGTCTGCTAAAATAAAACAGTGTCCAACACAGTTTAGTGTGCTATATAGATATTGCTGTGTATCTCTTCTCTGATTTTTGTCTATAAGTCTCCCGTGGTTTTACAATTTGACCTTGTAATTACAACACTCTTATACAGGGTTTCCTAGACAGTTTTATTATGTAGCACAGTGTGGGTAACAGTGATGAGTAATACCTTATTATTCAGAGATACTGCAGCACTAACATTGCCATACAATACCAGACTAAACAGTACCAGTCCAGGATTTCAATCTTTTATTTCTAGGCACAGTTTTCATATCTGACAGACCTGTTGGGGCAATGTTTGTTAGCACTACCTGAATGTTGCCACACATATTACCAGATTCCACATTAGTATTATGCACATACATCTCACTCTGGTACTGCACACACTCTGGTCACAACTTTACAACATGGGGGTGGAGATGGGACATTCTTGGCTAATTACTCTCATAACATTTTGAGGAGTTGGTAGAGTGACAGGTTTGTTTTTATAGATGTCTGACAATCAGTTGTATTTATTATTTGCTGCCTAAACATCTGGGATCATCCCACTGATTTGCCCCAGTGACAGGGTGACAGTCAACGGATATGGGCCAATTAACTGGACATTCTGGACAAATCTGTACAGTTGTGGGGTATGATTCTGCATACAGCCTACTACCACTCCCAGGATTTGTACCATGGCTGTGGGTGTCTAAAAATACAACAGTTCATGTCTCAGTTGAGTGTGCTATTTGGATTATGTCGTCTATCTTTTCCCTGTTTTCTGTCTAAGTTTCTCTCAGTTGTACTATATGACCTCTTGTGATTACAACAGTCATATACAGACATTCCTACACATTTTTTTTATCTAGCACAATATGGCTAACAGTGCTTAATACAATAGTACTATTAAGAGATTGCAACTCTACATTACCATATGATACCAGAGTAAACACATGGAGTCCAGCAGTTAGACCTTTATTGTTAGGCTATTATGCTTTTATTTACATACAACCTATATGAGAATCTTCCTACCATATTCTCTGGTGTATGCAGTACATGCCTTAAACAATACAGGTTTTATACAGGCGATTAACTTTCTACTACTTTTAGATTTATTTCTTATGACAGTTCATGCATGAGTATTACTAACTTGCCTTGCGTCGCAACCACTGCAATCTACAGACATGGGCTTCCTGGTTCACAGCCCACTCATCTGCTACTGTGAAAGACATAAGAGGAATATTTAGCCATACCTATCCATAATTTACATGAGCTGGCAATTATTAAACAGGTAGTGGACTGATACACACGTCTGGGACATCACCCATCCTCCTAGCCTTTTGGATTCACTGATCCAAGAGATCCCTCTTAGTGATGACTGACCTGCTCACCAGTTCGAAGTATGTCAATGGCACTGGTGGCCATTCCACAGCATTCTCACACTTTGAGGATTGAATCTATCCCTCCCTCCGTCCTATTAATAGCCGTGTCGAGAGGTTTCTAGTCTGGGTGATTTACGGGTGTTAGATCCTAGATTTTTTGAGCTGTGAACATGCAAGTCAAAGCCTGTTTAAGCTCATTTGGGTATTATCAAGATGACATTCTTATCCAAGCAAGGGCGACTGAAGCTCTGAGGTTTCTTTCCCTTTATCCTTGAGTGAGGAACTTTCAGTCGAGCAGGCTGAGTTTGATGTTTGAGACCCCTTTATCCTTTCTGGCTGCCAAGTGTTGGGTCAGATACATTTCGAATGGGGCATTGTACTCAATCATTGGTCTGATGGTGATGATGATAATGATCTGACTGATGCCTTGATCTAAATCAAAATCCTCTTCCCAAAGACTATGAGACTCCTTGATCTTTCCTGCAAGCTTTAGCTACAACCTGGGTCCGTATGTCCAACCTTCTAACCTCCTGGACAGCCAGGTATCAACCTTCTTCTGTGCTCAGTGGATTTTCACTGCGTTTGGGCTTCAGGGTATTCTTGTTTTCCATTTATATGGTATGCCTAGGCTTTTTTTTTTTCCTTTTGGGTGCTGGTTTTGGCAGTTATTATCTGTCTGGTCCTTGTTTTCTATAGAACCTCTGTGTTTGTGTTCTTTTCTCTATCTGTGTCCAGTATTGTGTCCTCTACCAACTTTTTCAAACTCATAACCCTCCTGTGTTTGCCTGTTTTTTCAGATCGAGCCAAAAAGTTTTTGTTGTTGGAGGAAAAGAGCCCTGTGTTGGCCTAGTGACACCCTGTGTGCCCCCATGGCCAAACACACTTGTGACAGGCTTTGATCACTGGGTGGGTTTTGCTACCCACTTTGTGATGTATGGGTTAACATTTTAAGCTTTTGTTTCTGATGATTGTGTTGAGTGGGGTATCTGGAGTGGGCTCCAAATTATCCCAGCCCTGTGCTGTGGAAGGCCTCGCCAGATCGAGGTTCTTCTCGGACTGTGCTATGGTTCATGTTCAAAACAAAACCAAAGTCAAATTTGACAAAGCCAAACTGGGATGGATCCAAAGTCTGCAAATTCAAATGTCATCAAATTCCTGGGGTCTTTATTTAGTGGGTCAATGCTATAAAGATGAGATCCATCAGATGGAGCTGCATCTCTTTAATGGTGAAGTGGGGTAGGTGGGTTCGCAGTTGTAGTGGTATGGTGCCAGCACCTTTGTGGGCACTCCTTTGTGCGCCAGATCCAGACTATTAGTTGCTGGTTACCCTGCTATTATGCATCCAGGTTTAAGGTGGGACACAAAAATGTGGGACACAGTGGGGTTTTAATTCAGCTCCCCCATGAGAGATCCCATGGATTTGCAGTTTTTGCTTTGGAGAGTTGGAGATTGATTGGGGCTGCAATCGCTTGTTAAGATAGTTGGCATCCTTTTTGGGGGGTTGCACATGTTGGCTCAGCCAGTATGTTGGCAATGTCTGTAGGATCAGTTTGACAGCATCTTTGCACTATCAGTTTCACATACATGGATTTTAGTTTATTGTTTTTGAAGGTCTCTATGGAGTCTTAGGTGATTGTCTTGTCTTTTTTCTCTTTTTCTCTTTGTTCTGAGCTGGATTTGCTTTTCTCTTTTCTTTGTTGTTTAGTATAGCTTTCTCTTTGCTCTTTCTTTGTCTTACCTTTTATGAGTTTGTTTTTATGATTGTTGTTTTATGTCTTTTTTAGCTTCCTCTGGGTTTGTAGAGTTTGTTTATGGCTGGGGTCCACCAGACTGGACGCTTTGCTTGGGATTGCCTTGTGTTTTGCAGTGGGATTGCCTTTAGGCAGGTATCCTTGTAGGTGCAGGTGTAAGGTATTGTTTTCCATTTCGCTGCTTGAGTACTGTCTTTTCACTAGTCTTTTTCTCTGTGGTGAGAATTCAGCCGACTTTTCTTGAGTGTGTCTTTTTTTTTTTTTCTTTGGGTGGTGGGAGGACCAAGGTGGGATAGATTGTGAGGATCTGTCTACCAGTGTGGGGGATCTCCGGTGTTGTTTGGTTAGGTGCTGAACATGTTCGTGATGATTTGATGATGATGAGACTCTCTTGTGGGATGTATGGGTCTTGTGTTTTGAGTTGTAGTTGTTTTTGAATTCCAGGAACTTTGGGCTAGGGTGTTTGGGGGCTTAGTAGTGTTTGCTTGAGATGGGGTATTGTAGTCACCCTTACCTAGTATGATGGTGGTGACATTTATTTTCCCTCTAGTTTTTCTTCCCTCCATGCTTAGAGGCCATGTGGTTTTGTGAGAGGAGGCCTGTAACATGCTACAATTTGCAGAGTCTTCTTGCCTAGTGTAAATGCACCCTGGATGGTCTCTGATGGCATGTGCATCATTGCCAGTCTTGGTGTGGTGTGGGTGTCCTGAATGAATATGGATACCCTCCCTTCTTGGTATTGTCGGATTTTGGGGGGGGGCATGATAGAGTAAAAAAAACTAGGTGCTGCTGGCGTGCTCTCAGGAGCCTTGAACCAGGTTTCTGTCACTGCACAGACATCGATGTTCTCCATACTGAGAAAGGTGAGGTCACAGGCGAGATGGTCCCATGCTTCCACTTTGTATTGGGAACCTTGGTACTGGCCTTGCAGCAGTCTCTGGTCATGGTCTTTAACAAGGAGTCCTGCCATGACTCTGGACACCTGAATGCCCCAGTGCTGCACCCAAAAGCACACACCCTCTCCCATATCAGTCATAGTGCCTACAGCAGGAAGTTACAACCAGTTATGAGATGTATTCTCGCTTGTTGGGTTTAAATAGGGCTGATTTCCCACACTTTGCCATGATTGGATGGTTTTGAAAATACTAAGCTATGGGCAAACCTGCTTACCTGAGGTTGGCATTGCTTAAAGGGGTATACCAATGGGCAAACTGATTTAGCTGGTCTACACATTGCTTACACCTACTAAGCAGGGCTGTGCAATGCTTAGCGTTGCTTAATTTTTAATTTGCATACTATTTGCTGTTTGGCATTGATTTATTATTCATTACATGTTATATATGTGTTTGGTATCCATGATTCATGTGTATGTACACTGTACGGGGTCCTTGTCTTTATTAGGGGATTTCAACAGTTTATTAAAATGACACCTCACATCTGGGCTTAATGCAGTACTCCAGTTCACATATTTATGTTATGTAGTAGGTTATACAACATAAAACTGTATATAGATTCTCTTTACACGTTAAGTTTGATTTTCCTATAGTGAGGATCTGTTTGGTTATACCTCAGTCCTATGTATTGCTGTGATGGCTTAGTGGTTAACTACTGTGGCTATAGTGTCCTGGGTTCAAGACCTGCAAAGACTGTTTATTTTGTTTCTAGCCAGAACAGTGGCTGTTGCATACAGAGTGATTAAGGCACTTTTACGAATTGTAAGAGGGTTTGCACGGGTTTGCATGAAGCTAAGCAATGCTAACCTCCGGTTAAATATGCTTACAGAGAGTTAGCTTCAGTATTGCTTAACATGTGTGTGCATTGCTTACCCCCACACAAGCGAACTTAAACCCGCTTACTACTGCCTAAATATGCTTACTCTTGCTTCATAGTGCTTACTACCGCTTACCCCCACACTAATTTACACAGTAATGTAAAATGGTTCTTGGGAAGGTGGTGGATTTGGACACTCTATGGATTTATCATTCATTACACATTGTACCTTCGATTTGTATGCCTGATTCATGTGTACATATACTGTATGGGGTACTTGTGTTTATCTGTGGATTTTACAACATTATGACAATGACATCTCACATCTGCATTTAATGCAGTACTCCAGTTCACAAAGATATGTTATTTAGTAGGTTATGCAACAAAAATATTGTGAATAAAGTGATTTGACATGGAAAATGGAATATACTGGAGTGAGACTTGAATCGGGAATAACTGCTCGTAAGTCGAATGCTCTGCCCACTACACTATTGCAGTACTGTTTCATTTGCATACATCTAGACATTTATCCTCTTGTGCCATTTAAGCTGCAATAAACATAGCTAAGCAATGGGCAAACTTGCACACCTACAGTTAAATTTTATCTGTTCGATAAAAATAAATTAGCTTGTTTATATTTTATATTTTAACTATTGCTCTTATAAACTTGGGGGGATGTTGCTGGGGGTATGCGAACACCTATGAGCAGTCTCACTCATTCTTATTGCTAAACTGCTGTTCTTGCTTGCAGGGGTATGTATATTCTGAGAGCCCTGCTCTCAGACATGCCCCCTGCACTCGTACATGCTCCGTGTCCATTAGGAGCTCAGGCAGTGCGCCTTCATTAATATGCCTGGTGCGCTGCCATGCTGCTCCTAAACGGCTGCTTCCATGCAGGACTAAGCTAGTCCTGCACAGAAGAATAGTGAATCCAGGGGTTCGACTTCTTCAGAATCTGGTAAAAATACACAAACATCAACTTTTAAAATCCCCCTTCCATCATCATCTGTTATTCAACCAATGAAATTCATCTTCCCATTAAACAATTCTAAAAAGTTTATCTAAGATGTTTTTCTATAAATTTCTACAGCTTGAATTTAATTTAAGTTTAGTTTAATAGATGTCCCAAAACATTAAAAACTTATCAAGGTGAATAATAAAATGTAAAGTGTCAAAAAATGGAAAAAAGATAAAATGTAAGATATTCAAATATGGTAGGACATGAGTCTCAGGATACTAGCAATAGAAATAGATTCATTCAAGCCAGGTGGGGCATTGGTTCTTAATTTAAGCTGCCACAAAGTCTCTCTTTTCTCTATTAAATAAATTTTCGCATGGCTGACCTCTCACATTTTTAGTAACAACATCTATCCCAAAAAAAGCAAATACATGCTCTGTTTTTTTTTTCTAGATATTTAAAAAGGGAGTTATTTCTGTCTTTTTTTTCTAATGTCAGCAATATATTAATATATCCATTCCCTAAATTTACGTTGGGTCTTTCCAACTTAAAAACTTGGACATTGCTGACATTTAGCTAAATATATCACCCCCCCCCCAGAGTTACAAGTACAGTGAAAAGTGGTACGGATATTCACACCATTAACTCTGATTTTCTCACTAACTAAAATGTTCCTACACTTGTTGCAAAAACCACATTGAAATGTGCCTTTTTTCTTGTTAGTAAAGGTCATGCTTCCTTCACCACCTTCTAGGAATTTTTTCAAAGATTTCCCTTTCCTATACACTACAGTTGTTTTTTTCCCTTATAAGATAACCAGTGCCATCAAAATACCCCAAAATTTCCCATTTTTTTTGAGTAACCCAAAAATGATGTCATGGTCTTTTGTATAGGTGGTGATACAAGAGCAATCATATTTTAGTTGTTTACTGTCCAGAGTACTCACACCCTTTAAAGTGTACTTTCCTTTATAAGAAGGCCTGTTATATGGAATTTTAAAGCAGCCCATTGCACATTAAGTTTTGTCTATATTTTATTTGGATGTTAATAAACCTTATTTAAATGTAGCTGTATTTGCTTTGCAGCATCTTCTTTTTAGTAGTTTGGTATTTAGTGTTAAATTATTTCCAATATTCTTAAATTTATGTAAACCATTTAGATTTAGATGTAGCTGATTTTACATGATTAGAAAAAATGTTATGTTGTAAGTTCTTCTAGAGTAGTTATCAGTTTGTTGGAGATTTAAACATAATCAATTCTTGACCAAAAATATGCCAAGATAGAAAACAAGCCAACTGCATATTAAATAGGTACGGCTATTATGGCCAGAGAGTTCATATTTAGTTTGTAACCCTAAAATGGATATTAATGGATTTATATGTTTTTTATCTTTTTTTTTTTTTTGAAAAAATGAAACTGGTGTTATATTGCCTTAAGTTATAGTAGGTTGCTGCTGCTGGTAGCTACAGTGCACTTCTGGATCACCAAGGCAGAAAACATAATACACATGTTGATTACTGAAGTATCTATTTTATGAACTGACATCAAATCATTTCAAAAGACAAGGAAAATGTGTAGGCTCACTCACTTGCAAAAATTCATTTTAAACTTTAAAAGCATCCTTCAGCTAAAGTAATATTTGTCTTCTGTTAAAAAAGTCCCTTATTTGCCTATTGTTTTATTATTCATTAAAGAAACTACTAAAAAATGATTGGCAGTGCCAGTTTTACTTGGAACATTCATATGTTGTGAAATCAGTGAAAATACAACTCTACAAATAAAAAAAGTATTTCTACAATGATGCAATATGTGAGCATGTTTAATGATTTAATGCTCAGAAACACAAGACTTATTAACTGACACAAGTTTCAGTTTTTCAAATGTCAGCATCCTCAAAGATTTTACCATCTATTGTTTGAAGACCATGATGTCTTAGTGCTAAGCAGTAGTGCTTTCTTAACTGAGATACTTTGGATTCTCTAGCACACAATAAACTCTAGTGTGTTAACAGATATTTTGGAGTTTGCAGTGTGCACAGCACCCTACACTAGTGGATACTCGTCCCCCATGTGAACCATTTTTAGGATGTTTGAATGGTGATGTCTTTGGAGGTGGTTGAAATTTTGCATTCAGTAATTGTATGGTAACTTCAGTTCCGAGGAGACTGTATTGTGTGTTTGATGAAGGTTTTTATGAAATGGTTGAACAGTGGCTTTGCTGTTGTGTTACCACTCAACTGATAGAATGTTCTGGTTTGTTTAATGATGACTATAGAATCATGAAATAGTTATACATCTATTAATAACTAATGGTAAGCGGCCTTTATTGCAAAATGAATGGCTAAAATGGCTAAGCATGTAAATCTTGTGCTTGGTTCAGTTTGGCTTTAACACCAGGGTCAGTATTTGTAACAGTAGTTTTCTGAATAAGTGAGTACACAATCTTGTAGCCTTTTCTTATAGTTTGGAACGTTCACTAATGTAGTCCCAGTGTGTTTGGGACTATATTCTGGGACCCAGTATAACCTCCAATTCAAGTGGAGAGACACAACAGAAAGTACTAGCTGGTCGTTTTGGCAAACAGTAGTGAAAGCACTCAGGAGGGATTAGTCAAAGCAAAGTATGGATACATTTTTTGTGAAATGTTTTTTTTTTTTAATTTTGGGGAAAGGGGCTTAGGATGAATAGAGTCAGTACAGTTTTAAAATGACGCAAGGTCAGGTATCTTTTCAATAGAGGAGCACGTCTCTGAATAATAAAGTAGAAACATTTCATGTATTCTGCTTATGTTTGTAAGCTGAGACTTTAATATCAAAGTATTGGGTAATGGGGGGAGAAGGAGCTTACTGCAATTTTTATTGAATAAGTAAGATTTCCTTAGGATGTCCATGTAGGACTTCAGTTTAATATGAATGCTGCCTTCAGTTGTGTATTTGTTCTCCTCACAGCTGACCATTTGCTACCACTAGCTCTTCCTCTTCTTATTCACTGAGTTTACTGGACCTGCCTTTGCCTCTACTGGACTCAACCCAACCCATATGCAGGGCCAGTGAGTAGACTGAGGATGCTGGTATATAGCAGGAAAGAAAAAAAAGGACGAAAATAACATGAAATCAGTAAAATAGCTATGCCTAGTGATTATGGTGTTCTGCACAGTGAGACACACAAAGTCGTAAAATGCCAGAAACTAGTGCAGTATGGAATGAAGACATCCAGATGGTTGTAATAGTGGTAGGAATAACAGGGCTAAAAAATATGCCACCAATACATTTAACTCCTTATTAACTGCAGTTAACTGCAGAAGGGGGCAATTCTGGGTACATTATGATTGCCAAGTAGAGTCCATACCTCTCAACTGTACAGATTTTCACAGAATCTCAATTTTTACCTCATATTTTTGGTCTGTTTTTCACACAGTTGTGGTTTTCTAGCATATCATTGAGAGTTAAAGTCAGAAAATAATGACAGACATTTGAGTTTCAGACTCCATACCCTTCAGAAAATTCATGCTGATGCAAACCCTGTTATTCTATCAATTTTTTTAAGTTTATAAGACCAATATTTAAAAAGTGTCCCAATTTTTGGGCCTTTGTCCCCCATTATTAATGGCTTAGTCCAGATTTGTTGCTGTAGGAGGTTGAGAGGTATGAAGAGCACTCTTGTCAAACAACAAAGAAGCAGTAGTAATTTCATGAACTTTAACTGTACTCTCACTCTGAATGAAGTCCAATCCTATCACAATATTAAAAACTGTAAACATTTGGAGAATATGAAATAAGATATTCTAAATATGAATAGGGTAATGATAGAAAGAAGGTAACATTTCCTCAAGTTTTAACTAACTTCATATTATGATATTTTTTAAGTTGCTAAAGATATGTGACAAATCATTTTTCATTGACGTAGTATGGGAAAATCCTTTTCCAAATAACTGATGACTTCCTAAAATAAAGGTGGAATTATCCATGACTAGAAAATGTGAGTGGCAATAGATATATGAGCCCCCCTCATATCAGATGATCTTCTAGACCTTCCTCAGCAGTGAGCCTACTGCTGGTCTCTGTTTTGCTTTTCCTTTTAACGGTTAATTTTTTCCTGATCTGAAGCTCCAGTTCTCTGAGTGAGTTCACTCTCTGAGGACATGTTGAAATGTCTGGGAACATGTGCTTTAGCTAAATGCTGTTTGACCAACTGGCAACAGTATGATGACTATATTGCTGAAAACCACTTTTAGAGAACAGGTGGTGTTGCTCTTGCTTTGCTATTTGTGACCATGGTGTATGGAGGGGAGTCTCCTCATACACTGGGGGTGCATAGGGGCAGGGGTGTAGCAAGCTAATGTAATTTTGTACTCACAAGTTCTTAATGGTATACTGCTTGGACACCTACCACTTAAAAATGCACATATCTCTCAAAATGCTGCTCCCCAAGCACTTAATAAATGTAAACAACATTTTCATCTGTTCCCCCTAAAACTAAAAAAGATACTGTTTTATTTCAGTAACATTGCACCTGCTGTTGGAGGTATTCCTTTCAATAGTTGTAGACATAATATGACTGAAAAAACACATATTGATGTGATGCTCAGAGTATGCCTGGCAAGGGCTTGCCCCCGGCAAAAAAAAAAGTTTAAAGTCTTATTTACTGAAAATTACCTTCAGCATTTTTTTTTTCTTTTGATGTTTAATGTGTTAGAAAAAAGTTCTTGAGAAATAATCATGAGTTTGAATATCTTTGAGTTACACAGAAGCACGTCTCTTCCTAATCTTCACTTACTAATCCCAAAAAAACATGAGTAATAACCATACACACAGAAAATGACAAGACAATAAAGTAAAACACTGAAATAGTCACAGGATTCATTTTAATTAAAGTTGAATGATCTGCCTAGCTGCTAGCATAGACAGTGCAGGAAAAGAAAAAAAAAGAGGTAAAAAAAATGATTCACCACAGAAGGCCCTCTCAAAGAACAGCTAATATGATAACAAATAATACATCTATTCTATTTTTATTTAAGGGACCCTCTGAGATAGTTGTGCTACTGCACAGAGTCTAAGCAGTACCTATTTGCATATAAGAAGTGAAACTGGTGCTAGGGACACCTACTGAGAACATGAGGGAATACTCCATAACATTTCAATAACAAAGACATCAGTCAGCATCAAGTGACTAAAGAAAAAGTACAATATGCCATTGTTGTGGATGATGAAGATTGCTGATGACTGTAATCTGTGCACTGTTATCCAATCATCCACTGATACTGAACAACCCCTGCAAGGGCTGGAATATGCAGATATCTAGTATAACAAAAATGGCCTCAAGCTAAACGCAACAAAATGCAGTTCAGTAGCATTCAACAAAAAAAGTTCCTCTTCACAAGTTATAAATAGTAATCCTCTTTAGATAGACATTGTCATAAGAGACATGGGTACATATGTGGCCAAAACTCTTTCTTTCATTTCAATAGTGTTTCCACCATAGTAAGAGAGTCCTTCAACAGAATATACTCAGAGTCCTATGAACTAATAATACTACATTACCTTTCCCTCTCTACAGCATCACATATATGTTAGCTATGAAGGACTGCACTGGGACAAGAGGGATGAAGCTGACACTGGTCTCCAGCTCAGTGGGGAAAAGTCTGCTAGTCAAATGCTGAATACAGATTGTATACAGGGATCTAGAATAAGAACTAGGGAATGCAATCAATTATTGTGGCAGCACTTACACTGTATTATACAATGTAGAGCCTAATACAGACACTATCAGTCAATCCCACAAGGAGGCCTTTCAAAAGGTAAAGTCTCCATGAGCATGGCATAAAACATGCAGGAAAATGCAGAACCAAAAAGTCAGAAGTTTGATAAAACAAATGAACACAATAATTAGGACTGTCCATAGAGATCCATACAATATAACAGAAGTACACAGGATATATTACTGTGCAGCTAAATTAATAACCGATAAAGGTTTACCACAAGAACACAGGGTAGTAAGGGAAAGGAAGGGGAGAAATCGAATACCATCATGGGAGTATCGAACAGAGAAAACTATAAATCAGTTAAGACAAGAAATGCCACTGTTAGAAGACCATAGAAGAGGGAACAGATCAACAAAAATATTTAAAAAGATAAAAGTGATAAAAGCAATGCACAGTATTAGACCAGACCAGGATCGGTCATGCATTATTACAAATAGCAAACTAAAAATCTCAGCACAGCCAGAAACACGTAGAAAATACACAGATAAACATAAACAAAAAGTACAAAATAAGCAATTTATGATCCAAAAACATTTTATAGAGAATTGGGAAACAAGGTAAAAGGAAGTGAAAGCCTACCAAAAAAAAAAGAAGAAATAGATACATTTTGGAGAAGTATCTATGAAGATCCTGTGAAACATAACAAAGATGCTAAATTCATAGAATAAGTAAAAGAAAGAATAAGAAGTTCAAAGGTACAGGATATGAAATGGGAGGAAGTAACAGCCAGAGAGATTGAAACAAATTTAAGAAAAACCTCTAATTGGAAAACCTCATGCCCAGATACAGCACCTAACTTCTGGTTAAAAGTATTAACATCTATGTGTGAAGATGAGTAAAAACTATTTATATACGCACCCCAAACAGACACCAACCTGGCTAACAATGGGAAAAACAATGTTCCTGCTTAAGAGTGAACCTGCAAGCTAACCTAAAAATTATAGACCAATAACTTGCCTTCTGACAGTGTATAAAGTATATACTGGAAATGATGCTGACAGAGTTTATAGTCATTTAGAAGAAAACTCAGTCATGGTAATATAACAAAAGAGGTAGTGAAAGAAAGTCATATGGAACAAAGGATCATGTGATGTTAAATAAAGTCATAATGGAGAACTGTAAAAAGGGGAAGAATTTAAGTATGGCATGGATAGATTACAAAAAAGCATTTGACAGTATCCCACATTCATGGATAAAGGAGTGCTTACAGATGTATTAGATACAGCCAAGATTTATCAATTACATTACAGTGACAATAAAACCTCTGAAGATGCTCCAGCTGTTGCAGGTGCATGGTGAGGTACATGCCAAGGGGTGCACTGTACTCGATTACTGGCCTGATGAGGGCTGAGTACAGTGGCATTATGACATCCATAGATCTAAATACCATGCCCTTACTTATAAGCTGAGCCACATAAACGTATATATCTATATATATATATATATATATATATATATATATATATATATATATATATATATATATATATATATATAAGCTTGAGCAGGAAGGAGTGTAAAATACTAAGAAATTTGAGCAAGAGAGAGTATATAAATATTTGGAAATTGATGAAAGATTGGTGATAAAACATGAACAAGTGAGAACAAAACTCAGTAAGTAATATTTTAAAAGACTAAAATTAATACTGAAAACAACCATGATGTTTAGGAACAAAATCTAAGCTATAAATCAATTTGCTCTTCCTGTTCTAACTTACAGTTTTGAGGTGACTAGCCCCAAAAGGTATTAGATTAGTTGGATAGGGAAATAAGAAAAATGGTCCAGGCTTATCACATGATGTATAAAAAACAGTGTATACCAAGATTATGCATTTCTCATTCTGAAGTAGGTATGGGCTAACTTGAAAGTGATTACATGTGTAGAATCTGCAATCATAGGACTGCATACATATGTGCTGACCTCACCAGATCCAAATATAGTGATATTTTTAAAACATGAAAAGAACAAATCTAAGATGACGTCCTTGCTTAGTTTAGCAGATGCATTCAGGTGTCGAGTGGGAATGGAAACCAAACCAGAGGTAGAGAAAAATTGGATTGCAAATGAATGTGCCAAAAAAAAACATAAGAAAGAATATAAGCAAAAGGCTCAGATGAGAAGGAAAGGAATGTGGAAAAGGCATAAATATTGTGAAAAGTATAGAGATCTCCTGGAACAGTCTCGTGGTAATCAGGATTTAACACAAGAATGGTTAAAGAAAGGTGAATTGAAACCAAACGATGAAAGGCTATTAATGTCAGCCCAGGAAAGTGGACCATGTACAGGTTGGTTTATAAAGTCCACTGAACATATGGGAGAAGCAGACAAATAGAGGTTCTGTAAAAAACAATTGGAAATGGTGGCACATCTTGTTGCTGGGTGTGATACACTCATGTCAAAGAGCCTGTACACTGAAAGGCACAAAAATGTGGGAAGACTATTGCACTGAGAACTACAATATAGAAGTAGCTGAGAAACATTGGAAACATGACCACAAAGCATTATAGAGCATGAGGAAGAGTACGTTACATAGGATCACCTATTACTATCCATTCAAAAAACAGATTTGAGGAAGAACAGTTATAGTAGGCCATAAAAAAAAGACAAAAGTAGCATTGATCATTACAATTGCTACACCCAGTAATTACAGTGTCTTACATACAGTGAGACACAAAGCCATATAGTATCAAGATTTGCAGGCAGAAACAATGCAGTGTGGAAGAATGATACCTAGACAATTCTAATAGTAGTAGGAGCAATGAGTCTAATGAAAAATAATTTTGCCATATTTAGATATGCTACCAGTGAATATAACTCAGTAGGAATCTCAGAAGGCATCAGTTCTGGTCACATTGTGGGTGCTGTGAAGACCACTTGTGTTTAACATCAAAGAGTGAAACAAATGCTAATTTCATGAACTTTAATTATACTGTGACATAGGAATGGGTCGATTTCCACCATGATATTAAAAACCCAAAATACTTGGAGAAATTAAACTGAGACAAGATGTAATCATTCAGCTCATTATTTGCACAGGAAGGGCAAAAATCACACAGTAGGCACAGACAAATGCCTACTGCAGCCACCCTGGGACTTCCATGCTGCCCTCCAGACAAGCGGACTTCTACAACCAAATAAAAGGAAAGTTCCCTTGACAGATCCCCTAGCTAGCATCTTCCTCTCTGACATAGATGAGAGCTTGGAGAAGGGCACCAGACATTTAAAGACACAGATAAACCAATGTCATAGAGCAGACCCTCCTGATGATTTTCTCCAGTGACTTGGATTCCATACTCATAGAAAAGATGTTAACCGGGGAAGGAATGGAGATGCCATTCTGTGCCTCAGAAACCATGGAGAAGTCAGACTCAGGCTTCAATAAAGGTAGGCAGAACTTACTGGGGATGCTAATAATGGTAGGCTGCTGAGCTGTGGGCAAAAAAGAACAGAATCAAAATAGTTCTAGAGTACAGACTCCACCATGCTGCATTCATTCTTGGAAAACAAACATGGCTGTCTTGTGAATGTTATCATACCTTTTCTAATTTCTAAAACAACCATGGAGCAGCATTTGAAAACTGCTGCAGAAATGAAAAGGTGAATGCAAATAACTCACTGGGCATGCATGGATGCACAACAGAAAATCACACCATGTATTTTCATTAGCTCTTTAACTGCAACCAATGAAAAAATGAACAAGTCATTTTGGATCCACTGATACAGATAATTTACTCATATTGAAAGACATTTCCTTTAAGATATCCACACTATGAATATCTAATTGTGAGGCTTGTTTTGAGTGTTTTTATTGCTTTTTGAATTGGGGTGTTTCAGATTTTTTTTTTTTTGCTGTTATTTGATGTTGATGGTATATAGTTATGGGCCAGATTTCCTTCAGCTAGTGCCAACATGCAGTGTCAATGCAAGGATACATTTTTGGTTTTACAGTGTTTGCTCTTTTTCCATGGTCATCTGACCACATATGCAAATAAGGGTATGATAGGTATATAGTTTTTGGTTTCCTCATTTTGTTTGATCTTATCATCATACAAGTGCTTTATTTGCTTATTTTCTTTCTCTATGGCAATTTCAGTTGAAAATGAATATGTTGTTGTATTCTTTATTATTCTATCATAGATAAAGAAAAAACACTGAGATTATAAACTGGAATTATAAGACAATCACTGAGATATTTGTTCCACTTATGGTAGCATCTATAGTCAAGGTAGAAAAACTAATAAAATACAAGCACAGCTAAAGGTCCTTTTAATTACAGACAAAGCAGTTTTCTGCATAAAAATCTATTGTCTTTAGAGTAGACTTTTTATTGTAAGAAGTAGTAAATTATGAAAAACCTCTATGTGTGAATGCACATCTGATGTACTGCTTCAAAGATAATTACCGTATTATCTTGTTAGACCTTGTCTAAGCATTCACTAACATTATTCCTGCTGGGACCTGTCTTAGGGTCAGCAGTACCCTCTGAATGCATTGCTGTACCTTTCAAAATGTTAATACATTGTTCTCATTCCTTATCTGATCCCCTGCTTATGATATACTGGAACATTGTGCTCATATATGGGTACTAACCTCTGGCTGTTCCCTTTGTATGTCTCTGAGAATTATTGTTCCCTTTCTTAGGAATAGATCAGCTGGTGCAAAGGGCAGAGTGAGCCACGTCTGCTCTCACACGTTGCTTCAGTATATTAGCAGACCAGTTTATTGCAATTTTTTGTCTCTAATGATGGTGGAAATCTATATGTGTGTGTGTGTGTGTGTGTGTGTGTGTGTGTGTGTGTGTGTGTGTGTGTGTGTGTGTGTGTGTGTGTGTGTGTGTGTGTGTGTGTGTGTGTGTGTGTGTGTGTATGTGTGTGTGTGCGCATGGTGCTATGGAGGATGTAGGCTTCTCTTTGATACCAGTTCATTTCTGACCAGCTTATTAAAGAACCAGTCCCCAAAACATTACCCCCCCCCCCAGCTAATAATTTCTAGTTAAGGTATAACACCTTGCAAGTCTGCCTGTTTAGAAAGCTTATATTGAGTATATGGGAATTGTGGAATAGCACATTAAAAGAATATACAAACACTACTATAGTTGCTATAACAAGCACTACACAAGCACAGGCTCATGAACTAAAAAGCTTGCAAATCCAGTTGAATGGTGCAAACATCAGACAAAGCAATATGGATACATTGTGTTTGCAAATGTTCCATTTACTGCAACACTACACTTTGTGTGCAGGTGGTTGGTACAAGCTACATATAAACCTTAATATTCTATGTTAGACTCCAGTGAGTTGTTTTTAACCCCCAAATCATTGGAGAGATTCTGCTTCCTCAGCCAATAATCTTGCAGTTGTGGTTCATTATTTATATTCTGCAAACCCATAGTTGACATAAAGTAAGCCCAGTTAAGTTATATTCTTCTTAATATACCTGATGTGAATGAAAGCTGAGATGGGCTTTTGTTTTTTTTTTTTTTTTTGTGTCTGCCACTTCTGGTAGAATGTATGAATGATACCCTGAGATGTTGTTAATGACCACCTGCTTTTGACGGTGCACTTATTCTACTACTGATGTATGCATCATTCAAACCTGGTACTCTTTATGTATGCTTTGGGAGCATACATCTTCTTAGTTCATGTGTCTGTACATTCATGCTAAAATGTTATGGCACTATAACGGCATCAAGACATCCATGCAACATTATCCACAAAATTCCATATAACCGACTGAGCCCAACGTACAAGCTTCCAGTGATGAAGTGAGAACCAAACTAAGCTATGCTGATTCCTTAAATGTGTCCTTTACATTCTAATATTCAGTTGGTAGCTACCAGCTGAGGTATGAGGAGGCTCTGGGCTGAAGAATAACAGTGCATTATGGGGAGACCTAGTGTGCTTTATATTTTGTGAAGAAACATTCCACCAGGTTTACTACTAATCCTCTGACAAACTTCAGAGGGATGTAGACAGACCAGGACTTTCAGTGCACATTACTCTCTGAAGATATAGCAGCACCCTAGTTATATGCAGTATTACAGGTGAGAAGGGGTTGTACACTATGATTCTTCAGTTTAACAAAGCATGGGGCAAGTAAGAAACCAAGGCACGTGACAGGTTTGATCTTAGGTATGATTCATGGTGATCTATATGATGTCACAGGCCATGGTGACATCTGTAGGATGGATTTTGCAGACTGTGTAGCACATCATTTTTTTTACATGGCTGCAGTATTGTCCATGGTGCCATGGTACTAACACCTAATATAGAATTACTTGAAAATTCTGTGAATTTCGAAGACATCTGATCTCACCACCTGTTACTCATGCAGTGGTTCATCTTTTTCAGCCACAGTTTCTGAATTGGGTCCTGTTTTGGGTCTATATTAGAAGCCCGGAGATTAATTTGAGCGAATTGGAAAAGAACGACACAAATTGTGCTAACTACGGTAATGGTGATCATCCAAAACCGTAAAACTCAAAATGTCAAATTGTCATGGTTGGCCCATCTGTGGTATAGCTCCGTAAGAGAAGTGTGTGATAGTTACGGACCTTAGGATTAGGGTGCGGGTTAAGGTAAGTGCATTGATAGGTAATGTATGTAAGGTTTAGTGTAGGGTTAAAAGTAAGGTTTTGTTAAGTGTATGTTTGTGGATTATTTGTTTTGTTTGGGTATATGTCTGTAGGGTAAGTGTGCAATAGTTACGGACCTTAGGGTAAGGGTGTGGGTTAAGGTAAGTGCATAGATAGCAATGTATGTAAGGTTTAGTGTAGGGTTAGAAGTAGGGTTTGGTTAGTGTTTGTATGTGTTTTATTTATTATGTTTGGGTACGTAGTATGTAGCACGTGGTGGGGTTGGCCGAATATGACGATTCGAGATTTTAAATTTCACGGTTTAGGGGGTTCGGCATATTTGCGGTTCAAGCTATATGTGTCGCTGTTGTGGTATTCACTCAAATGGGTTTTCGGTTTTATAATATAGACCCCCCCTGTTTTGGTACAATGAAGAAAAAATACAAGGTTATTTTGAATGGTTTGAGTTATTGCAAAATGTCTGGGTGGTGCTTTATATACATTTAGCATACACGATAACCAATTTATTATATCTGAGTAATAATTATCCTATTCACTTCTAAACATGGCCTAGAATATTTATTCTTACAGTGTCAAGAGTGTTCCTTATGGGTATTTGTTTATTTATGTAGTTATTTATATATCTATGTACGTATGTATGTATGTATGCATGTATGTGTTTATTTATTTATTTGTTTGTTTGTTTGTTTGTTTTTGTTTTAATTCTGTAATTATTTTTTTAAGTGGAGAAGAGCACTGATCCCTGAAGAATATCTTCAGGCTCACAACAAGCAGAGACAATTTTGTTTTCAAAACAAAATATTATTATAAAATGGTCATCAAAGTACTGACAGCATGCATTATGTACAGACATTACAGCTGACATAGTATCTACTTAGAGAAATGAGGGAAACAGAAAGAGGAGAAATTACAAATAAAAAAAGAGAGAAAAAGAAATTAACAGTGTTATAGTTAACTAGGAATAATTAAGTTAATTGGATATGCTGAAGTACATAACTAGTTTTTTTCCAGGGATATCATGTTCTGCTCTTATTTCTGAAGCAACCACAAATAGCATCTTTAGTTTGTACCTTTCTGAGTTGAGATTGGAATTTGGTGTAGGTTTTGATATTTTTTAAGTCATTTAGGAGATAAACCCAAGGGTATGATAGCAGAAATGAAAAAATATGACTGTGCAGGGATTTTTGTTAGCATGGCTTTATAGTGAAGTGCATGTGAGAGGTAAGGATTTTAGACTATAGGTGGAGTTTCTAATGCTAAGTTGGCTAGCCAGGAATAGGATTTACTTTTGACTGAGTAGTTTAAATAACAGGGATACAGGTAAAAGCTTGGTTCTTTGTTTAAGTGATAAATATTTAACTTTAGTAATTATGGTGTTTTCTTTGGGGGCAAGTCTGATGAGTGTGCATAAGCTGTAAGTGGTTGTTTATAGAAAGGTATTATTGTTTTTGGATGCTGCTGAAATGAAAGGAAGACTGCATTCCAACTTGACAAGTGGTTCCACTTTACCAATACCCATCCTTCCTTCGTGTAATAGAAAATGTATTTCTTTGCTCAGAATAAGGATTTATTGATTTTGGCTTCACTGACTTTAATATTATGCTGGAAATTAAGATTTTGGTTGAACCAGATACCAAGGTAATAGAAGGCATTAGACATTATAGCAATAACCCACGCCTGGGTGTATGTAATGCTGGATTTACCCATGGTTGGCGTGGTTTGATCACGAGGGCGAAGCCCGAGTGACCAAACAAAGCCAACCGTGGGTAAATCCAGCATTACCCACACCCAGGCGTGGTTATTATATTAATGACATTATTTAAGAAAAAAAATAATTAATTTTCTTAAATAATGGCATTGTATAATGCCTCCTTGCTGCCCTTCCACAGCTGTCTGGTATTCTGCGGCAGTTCTGATGTACTGCGCATGCGTATGCCTACGCAGTACATCAGAGCTGTGGGCAAAAGCAACGGAGAAAGCAAGATCTCCGTTGCTTTTTACAAACTGTCTCACTATGTTAAACTCATTTAACATAGCGAGACAGCATTAAAAAAAGCAACGGAGAATGTCCATTGCTTTTTTAATGCTGTCTCGCTATGTTAAACGAGTTTAACATAGCGAGACAGTGTGAAGCAATGGAGATCTTGCATTCTCCGTTGCTGTAAAAAAAAGAGTTATAGTAATGGAAAAAGTCCGGGCGACCGGACCTTTTTCCATTACTATAACTCTGATTTACAACATGCATGCTGACCAATCAGTGTGCATGTTTTTTTAATATTAATGGGGGGGGGGGGGTTGTTGTATAATTCTCTTTAAGCATCGTTAGTGAATATTTTAATCCAGTTAGATAATATAGAGGTAACTGTTTGTTTGTGCCTCATATCACTGACTTTGCTTTTTTTATTTTTTATTTTTTTCTGTTTAAAAGGAATTGACTGTTTAGTAAGCATATGACTAGCAGTTTGAGGGAGTGTTCTAGTTCTTTTTTAATAGTTGAGTTTGAGGGGCATATGTTATGTATGGCCATGTTGTTGGTGTACAGGATTGTTAGAAGATATGGTAAGTCACCTGGAAGTTTATTGTTAAGAAGGAAAATAGTACTTATGGCAATATGGAACTTTCAGGACCCCTTGGGATAAAAGAGGCGCAAGTTGATGAGGCAGTGAAGTTCTTGTTGGTTACATATTCTTTAAAACAAAAGATTTTTTTTCAGTAATCCCTTCTCTAATTAGGGAATGAAGAATGAATGCATGATCAACTAGATCACATGCTTTAGTCAGCTTAATAAAAATTGACCCTGTAAAATTGTGTTTGTCCATATTTTGTTGGCTATCATCTGTTAAAGTATGTAGAGCTGTCATGGTGTTTCCCCTGGACCAACATGTGTGCTGGTGTGGAAATTATTTTCCATCTTATGAATGTGTTCAGCGAGTTGATAATACCAGTTTTTCTAATATTTTCCTAGTGCTGGTAAAATAGGGATTGAACTGAAGTCATTGAGTGTTGGTAGCTGGATAAATTTGGGATTGCATCTACATTTCAGGAATGTGTTCTATGTGCATTTTGATGTACCATGGCTGTAGATTTTTTGTTCCTATCAGGGCATCATTGGGAGTTTGCTCTAGGAGATTTTCTAAGTGTTTATTGTTTATTATTCTAAAGTAAGAAAAATGGGAGGGGTAAAGGAAGAGGCTCATACCTTTTGAAGGAGGAGCTGAGGAGAGTTATTGTTTCTTTTTCCTTATTATGGATGGATGCTTGGAGAGATTGAAGGTCGATAACTTTGTAATACCTTGTATCCCTTATAGCTAAGTGCCTGAGGGTGATGAATTTATCTCTATTTTCTGCTGAAGGAATTACTTCCATTGTTTCCAGACTTGGTCTCTAAGTTCAGAGTGATTTTATTTATTTTGTTATCCAGAAATACTGTCTACATTTAAAAAGTCTAGAAATGCTGGGGAAGCATTTGTCTTATAGGGAAAGCAGTGTGGTGGCAAGCATATTGTCTTTGTCATTAAACATAGGGCTTTACTGTGTATGGGAGAGGTCCTGTTTAAGAGCTATTTTTTTTAATTTCTCCAAGTCTTTTGTGTTTCTAATACCATGACAGGAATGGACCCCATTCCAAGTCAAAGTATGATTAAAGTTCATGAAATAACTATTGTTTCAGTCTTTGATGTCAGCCAGAAATGCTCTTCACAGCACCTGGAATGAGCCACCAGTAATGACTCCTTCTGCAATTCGTATGGAGATACATACATTGGTAACATATCTAAGTATGATTGTACATTTGTTTTTATCAGAGCCATTGCTCCTAGTACTACTGGAACTGTCTGGGTATCTTTCTTCTACATTGCCCTCATTTCTGCCTGCAAATCCTGGTCTTTTATGACTTTGTGTCTCTCTGTATGCAAGACACTGTACTCACTGGCCATTGCAATTTCATGATCAATGCTAATTTTGTCCTCTTTTCGTGGACTACTGTATCTGGTTTTCTTGCATCTATTTTTTGAATTGTTGTTAAATAAATTATCACATGTGATATAAGCTTCATAATTTTCTGTGATGCTTTGTAGATCATGTTTCCAGTGTTTTTCAGCTACTTCAGTATTATGATGTTTGCACAATCCCCAATGCAACAGTCTTGCCTCATTATTACACCTTTCAGTATACGGTCCTTCTGCCATTAATATGTCACAACCAGCAATGAGGTGTGCAACTGTTTCCAATTCTGTTCTACAAAATGTACATTTGCCTGTTTCTCCCACATGTTCATTGGACTTTGTAAATCTTGGGCCACTAATATTAACATTTCGTCTTTTGGTTAAAATTCACCTCTCCTTACCACTTGCATTTGATCCTGATCAACATGCAGTTGTTCCATGTGTTTTTCTATAGCTGCAACTATATTTGTGCATTTTCCCTATTTCTTGCATTCTCATCAGTAATAGTACTCGCCTTTGTTTGCTGACTTACCATCTCCATTTGGACCCCAATATGTGTTTCAGCGTCTGTCTCAGAAATCTCTGGGGGATTCCTTAGAGTTTGGAGATTTATATTCATATGGCTTGGTGTGTCTTCAGTAACATTACTTATTTATTAGCAATTATTGTTGGGTCCCAGACAATTAATAGACTGAATACCTGGCTTTGGACGATGTTATTCAAAAATCTTGAATTTATAACATACAATGTGAAGAAGAGGCACAATAACTGAAGAAGAGAAACTAAATCAGCTGGTACAATGTTAAGCATTCATGCATTCCTGCATTCATTAATTTTATAATTACCCTTTGAATCTATTTCAGGGTCAGGGCAGTTTGGCCTTATGAAACCAATCCTAAATCGGGTGACACCACATTGCAGGTTACACAAACATATACACACATATGTGCACAAGAGCACAGACACATAAACATGCATGCACGTGCATACAGACACACGCATATACACATACAAGGACTGAATGGTACACAGTACCAGCCTATGGACTACATACCACCTGTAAAATATTCTGTGATATGCATGCATATGCCTTCTCCAGATCCACACAACAGATGTAGCTAGCACTTCCATGATGACTACAACGACTGTATAAAGACAACAATTTCACTGACTGTTCCACTCCCAGGACAGACTCCTCATACTCTAATGCAGTCAGATGCTCAACTTTTGCGAAGTTTCCTTTCCAGCTAAGACTGGTGAAGGTTTACCCTGGAAGAGTTTGGAACATTTTCCTTCTATAACTGCATCAGACATATTGCTGTTTTCCTTGTTTTTAAATAGGAACCAGCTCCTACCTTTATCAGTCCAGAGGAACTGTCCATGTATTCCACACAGAATTTGCAATGAGTATTAATAATAAGGACTTGTTGAAAGTTAGAGAACTGTAATTGTGATTTGCAGAATGGTGGAACTGAAAGTACAAATGGAGGTGAATAGATGCTACATTTGAGGTTGCAGTACATGGGATTAATCATCCTGTTGTAAGACAGAGCAATCTTAGACAGTATATGTAAGTAGCAAGGATGTGGTGGTATAGTTTTCCACATCAGGATTGCAGAGGGTGAAGCTCCCATTCAAAAAAAATGTTGTAAATGTGTACCAGTGAGCTATGAATTTGCTGATGCTTCTCTGAATTACTGTAGTGCTAGGAAATTGAAAGACTGCAATGAGAATTTGTAGAGGTAACTTTTTTGAATTCTAGACAGCCCCAAGTGTTTCTCCATGAAGGCACTACATTGTTCTGTCTCCACGGGCATGCTCTGTGCTAATGAGGTGCTGCCTCTACAGCCATGATACATGCCAATGAGGCAGTCCAGAGGAGGGGCAGATGCTAATTATCCATTTTAACCATTTCTCTCTCCCCCAGAACTACCACTGGATAGGTGTTTATGTGCTGAGCAATTCTGTGTATATTAGCACCACCACTCCTTGCACCTCATAGTAGTGAGCATGACCAAAGGGCCATATTCATCCATCATGATAGAGGTAAGTAATCGAAGGTGTGTGCATGAGTATATGCAAAGGGCTGCTTGTGCGAGTGTATGTATAAGTGTGTGTGTGTGTGTGTGTGTGTGTGTGTGTGTGTGTGTGTGTGTGTGTGTGTGTGTGTGTGTGTGTGAATGGGTGAAAGTGTATGTTTGTGAATGCTATCAGGTGGGGGGGACTATTTCCTGTCTTTGTGCGTTTGTGTGTGTGCATGCAATAGTGTGTGTATGTGTTTGGGTGGGTTGAGGTGGCTGTTATACTTCCACACACATCTAGACTAAAGAACAGAGCCTGCAACATTTGTTTTGGGGGCACCAGGCATCAGATATAGCTGTTACAAGCTGTGCCAGAGTGAAACCTGGGCAGAATGGGGATGGGGTGGGAGACAATAGACACCACAGATAACTCCTAAAAGACATGCTTGAGTGACTCTTAGGCAGAATGGAAATTAGAGAGGGGGGACTACCAGATGATAGAGGTAATGTTTTTTACTTTTTACTCTTTAATGGCACTTAAACTTAATGAAGATCAGGGGGGAAACATTAGACACCAAGGATTACCTTAACGTCTCATTCCTTAATATTAATTAATGTGGACTTGGGGAAGCAATAGACATCACTGATTACTTTTACTTGTACATTAATGGTACTTAAACAACATGGGAATTGGGAGGGAACCACTGGACAACTCTAATATTTGGAATTAATGACTGACTGAAAATGTTTGTGATTTATAAGGACAGGAAAAGGAAATACAGGGACAGGAAAGGGGTCAGTGGTGTGTGCGTGTATGTCTGTTTCTGTTTTGAATGTGAGTACTGTGTGTGGCAGAGTGAATTGGGGGGGGTGTACCTCTGTTTTCATGAAGTTACCACCAGGACTAATAACTACAAAAGGAAGTGCTGATCTGCACTTTGTGGTAGTTAATGAGATTCTGAGATATGCACATTATCTCATCTAGGAGGTCTTTCTTCAGTGCAGCTAATGTGTCTCTGAAATGCAGATTGCCACATCGCAAAGACCCTTTTTACTGCAGCCTTACGGTCCACTCCAGAGATCCTAATGAATCCCCAGGTGTGTCTTACACTTCTGAAATGGAGTCATTAACCACAATTCCCCAAAAATGTCCAACACGTTCAGCATTTTCACTTGGATTTCATCAACTACTACAGATATTTCTGTAGTTGAGGTGAGTGTGGTGATCAAATGGAACCAATCCTACCAGTTGCTCCTAGCACATCCACCTCAGAGGATTTAATGTCAACAGATGCAGGACTACCTCAGACATTCTTTTCAGCTGCTGTCACTATCTCCATTCAAGGTCACATTACCAACTCTTGATGAGAAGAGTCTGGGTAAATTCAGTTGTCATCCTCATGAATTACCAGGTGTGTTTCCCCTTCCTCTTTGAGGCCTTCTGAAAGGCATTCTCTATTGGCATGCTAAACTCTGCATCCTTGCTTGTGCTTCTGTGACTATGACAGCTGCTGCCTACCTGGCCTATTGGTACTTATGTGTCAATTCCTGGAAATCCCTCCCCCAATATCACTGCAGATAAATGCTTATTTCTTTAGCTTTACAACTTCCCTCAGTTCTGGTTTCTAACAGTAAGTCCTAGGATTACTTCTGTTTCAAGCACTGACCATCTTTGATCACAGCTGTTGAGGTCTTGAATACCCTCAATCTGGAATATATGATCCTATCCTTTCCAGGTGTTTGGGAGCAGCTCTTCCAGGGGCTGGAAAATAATTAAGACCAATACAGAAGTATGGGCAAGGCCTTTTCAGGACATGATGTCCTTCTGTTTCCTGGGTATGCCCACTTGATGCCCTGGTTGTCTGAGTTAAATTACTTCTAAAAAAATTGTTTGGCAATTTAGTACCTCCCTTGACCTTAGTATAAGAATAATGAGTCTTCGTTCCTTTGTCATTTACAGATAAAAACTCCAACTGTACACCATACACCTGTGGGGACTGGGAATATCATCACACCAGCTAGTGGCTTCTTTTGAGGAAGAGCTTCACAGTAGCATTGAAATCACCTGGATCCCAAAAGTCCGGTTATTGAAGCTATGCTGTGCATAGAAGTAAGGCCAACTATATCTAGTTGGTCCTTAACAGCCTTCTGCAAAAGCTGCAACTCCTTTTCCAGCAGCGTGATAACATTTCATGCCAAAAAAGCCATTTGTTAACAAGGCCTCCTCCATCTTAATCCTTCATATTCCTCTCTGACGGTTGACTGGTATTTTACCCAGCTTCCACTCTTTCAACTTGTGGGTGGCAAGCCTATAAAATGTCACATGGCTTATTCAGGCTGGGCCTAGCTAGGCTATGCCAGTCTCCCAGCCATCAGGAACATAGTGGCAAACACCACACACAGATCATTGTCCAGGCATAGCCCCCTCCTCTATGTGAGGTTCTTCTTATTTTGCTATTTATTTATGAGATTTTGAAATTTCTAAGAAAAAAAAAACAGACCAGAAGCATCAGATGGTATTTTTTCAGATGTTTTTGGCCAGATTTTTTGGTCTCTCTGGATCAGACCATCAGCTGCTACTGGTGCATCTACTTGGCTACTTGACTTCAGACTGGAATCGACTGACCTTAACCATCTCATTGCCTGAGAGGAGACTGAGGTATCTGAGTGCAGTGTTTTATTTGTGTCCATAAGGATAATTTATTTATGTGCCTTACCCTTTATCCTGCCCCCAATGCCACTTGGGCAATGATAGAAGGCCATTTTGACCAAGGACATCAGTTGATGTGTAAGCCCAGTATCTGTAAGCTTGGCAGGCATACACTGGTATTGCCACCCTAGCTCTCATCCTTGATTATGACCCCTTCCCTTCTCCTTGGATAGGTAAGCCTGTAAAATACCACTGCCCTCCTAATCCCTAATCAGAAGTACCAGGCTTGCTAGTTGAACCTAGGTCTCCTGGACATAGTCAGGACTTCCTCCTTTTCTGCCACAGAGCTGACATGGAATTCTAGATATTTTTAAGATATCTGTTTTAATGATTATGTGTTAGAATGTTAAGTCTATTTGTCATATCTTTTTCAAGCTGTTTTAGACCACCTATCCAATAGACCAGGACACAGGATCAACAAATTTGTGCATGTATGTGTATGTGAGTGTGTGTGTTTGTGTGTGTGTGTGTGTGTGTGTGTGTGTGTGTGTGTGTGTGTGTGTGTGTGTGTGTGTGTGTGTGTTTGTGGGGGGAGGGTGTTATTGTGATAAAGACATTGTGCACCAGCGAGCTGAGGTAATTATTCACATAATTGACAATGTGGATCTAAAGTTATTATTTTTGGTTAATTGTGTGGAGGCAATTATCTGTTAAAGAATAGCTAGTAAATGTTTATTATGCCCAGAGAATATAAGTAGGGAGCTACAAATGGACAATGACATTTTTCTATGAAGGGCTGGAAGAGCTGGATGTGCAGCTGTTGATATCGTGAAACACTCTTCAACTATCCCTGCATGTGTCTTGAATCTGCATATGAAATACAAGCAGGGACAGCTTGCCATGCCTGTGTCATTGAATCTACATATGAAATACAAGCAGGGACAACTGTCTGTGCCAGTATTATTGAATCTACATATGAAATACAAGCAGGGACAGCTTGCCATGCCTGTGTCATTGAATCTACTTATGAAATACAGTAGAAGGGGAGATATCATGGGAGGAGTACCTATCTATATGCATACGTCTCAACTTCATATAGCAAAAAATTGGGATGAAGATATAAGTAATGGGGGGACAAAGGCCCAAAAATAGGGACATTTTTTAAATATTGCTCATACAAATTTAGAAAGTTGATAGAATAACAGGTTTTGCATTAGCATGAAGTTTCTGAAGAGTATTTAGTCTGAAACTCAAATGTATGTCAATATTTTCTGAGTCCAATCCTCATTGATTTGCCAGGAAAAAAAAAATGTTTATGAGGAACAGACCAAAAATATGAGACAAAAATCTGGACATTCTGTAAAAATCTGGACAGCTGAGAGCTATGTCTTCTTCTTTCAGCTTTTCCCAGTTAGGGGTTGCCACAGCAGAACTCCGGTCTGCTAATCACTGGCAGTAGATTTTTATGGCGCCAAGGTGCCAGCACGACACCCAACCTAACGAAGGCGTGCCCATTTCACGCATGTCTTTCGAATGCCACTCGACCATAGGGAGGACATGCAGACTCCACACAGAAGGTGCTCCAGTCAAGAATCGAACGGGGGAACCTCTTGCTGTGAGGCGACAACGCTACCGCTGCACCACCACGGCTTACTCTACATAACTAAAATAAAACAAAATAAAATATATATATAATTTTAGACCATTTTTGTTTTCCTTTTTCTCCACTATTGGCAGAAACAAAAAGGACAGTGATTTAACTAATCCTCTGAATGGCCATGCTGTAGTACATGGTATATATGAGGCATGGATATGGTATGATGATTATTTGTAATGTATTACATTCTGTATTGCTTAAGCCCAGAAATGACAACTTTGCTACCCCCTGAGCTGACATTGATTGATACTGTCCACATGCAGTCGAACTGGAAGTTGTGAGCTTTGATCTCAGTGCTGAAACAAATGCAGCAGAACAGAGACCCCTGATGTCATTAAGCTTCTTTCTCAACTGACTGATCCTGGGGAATGTTGCAACTCAAAGGACATGCAAAATGAAATAAATGTTTGACAGTTCAGCCAAAAAGAGTTGACTACATTAGATGTTTTCAGTCTTGCCAAGTGTACAATCTGTCTCCTTTCCAGTTCTGATCAATACAATGTTCTCATCCTTTTTTAAGAGCTGCAAGAATTCCATTAAGATACTGCCTCCGTGTCTTATCACTTCAGACAGACACAGTTTCACAGACACTCTTGACTTAGCTATTGAAACCTGTCTTTATCACCTGTGAAATTGCTTGTGTTTACAGACTATTATCATTCATGATCAGAAACATAATCTTAAATTAATGTAGGGTTTTGCAGCCTGTGAGATTTTCTTTGCAGCATTTTCTGGTAGTCTGGCAGCAATATATTTTTTGAAATTTTGAGTTAAAGCTCCTTGATTTATGTGTCAACAGGTAACAGAGTAAATGCCCCAAGGATTCTTTTTGGTAGCTACATATGTGGAGTGTGTGTGTTTTGTATGTGTGTGTGTGTGTGTGTGTGTGTGTGTGTGTGTGTGTGTGTGTGTGTTTATTAAAGAGGTACAAGAGAAATGTTGATGCAAAATATACTTGGGTTATTTGATAACTAGGTTGATACTGTGATGACGGAACTAGAGTAAATGTTCAGTCTGTGAGAAACATTCCTTACAAATTACTAGTTGTTGATTTAATATCCTGGCTTCATGTAATACATAGCACTTTTATTGTTTGTTTTTTCTTTCTATTATAAATACTGTCATTAACTGTTCTGCCCTTGCCTGATATATTTCTTTTAATTGCTGCTTACTTACACCATATTTAGAATGAGAAGGTTCTGCCAGCATAAATCAGCCTTCTTGTAGACTTTCTCTTATCTGGTTCAGCTGAGACAACCACAGGGACTACAGTCATTTTATAATTTAGATAGTTTCATTTACCTTGTTTCCTAATCTCCTTACAGCAGCCTTATCTGACCGAGTCAGGATAATTTTCAGTCTTCCCATGTATTCTGCTAGTATTCTTTCTCCTTAAACCTGTCTGCTATCACAGCACCCTGCTGTTTTTAAATGTAAACCTGCAGTCTTCTGTCTTCCTTTTTGCCCCTCTCAGAATCATAATGATTTGTATGGTCCATGAGGGAAACCATACAACATTACTGTTGGGTTGCTTTACAAAACCTTTAGCTACAGGCAGCATCACAGTGTTTAAGTCTTTTTTTCAACATGAGCTATGACCTCAGCCAACAGTGTTATGCATTTCTGTTGTTCCTTCATGTTTCCTTTCTTACTACTAGCCTGTCTTCCCCAATGCATGTTTCTACAAGGTAATTATTTGGTATAAGCATAACAATTCGCCAATGACAGTTGTGCAAACCTCTTCAGACCCTAGATTTAGGGTTAGCTTATGCATACTGAGATGTAAGCTGTTCTTCATTGACTCTGCTTTTCAAACTGCACTTATTCACTACCAGCTCTATGCCAGGAACAAACTCTATCTTAGCCCAGGAGGGACAGCTATAATTAGTGTTGATGCAAAAAGATACATCTCAACGATTGTACCATTAAATGAATATGGAAGAGTGAAGGAGAGTGAAAGAAGAAAAAGGGATAGATAGATGATGAAAAAATATAGATAATGTAAATAAAATGCAAAACATTGCAAAAGGAACAAACATAAATGACTCAAACTGTGGTTGTGTAAACTTAATGTGCAATGACAGAATGTACAGATAATGAGCTGTAAGCAGTGATGCAGGAGAAAAGGTTGGACATTGCAGGTTCCACAGAAACATGGGTCTATATTATAAGAACAAAGTTTTAAATATTCGAACACCGTATGGGCGACACCAAATGGTCAAATATTTAAAACCTCGCAAGTGTGAATGGAGATCGCCATAGGGAATTCTTCCCTTTACCTCAACGTAGTGCAATCTCGAAGTTGGTATATTTAAGCAGCGGGGGGTGTGGAGTGATCAGGTAGGTTTTTCTTTTATTTTTACATTTTTTATTTTGGTTTTAATATTTACCAACTTTGCTCATAAGGTGTCACCCATATGGTGTTCAAAGTTGTAAAACTTTGTTCTTATAACATAGACCCCAGAAACGTGGTCAATGAAAAAAGAGCATAGTAAATGGACCAGTTTCAGCATAGATGGTTCAGGAATGACACAAAGGAGAGAGAGAGAGAGAGAGATGGGGGAAGGAAATGTAGTCTGTGTAAAGGAGGGCATCAGACATGAGGTCAGAGAGGACAAAGAACACAAAACTAGGAATGGAGAAAAAGACCTGCAAGGTTATAACCTAGGTTAACTGCCCCTGTGGTTAAGGGCACAGGAAGGTGAGCACTGGTGGGCTGATGCAGTGTATCATGCAACATAAAAAGAGAGGATAATGACAGACTGTAGGACAGAGCAAAGAAGTGGGCAAGGACATAGTAATAACTACCGGAAATCTAAATCTGCCATAAGCAGTCTGAGACACCCTGATCTCTAGGCTAGAGAGATCAGTCCTGGAATTCAGCAAGCTCTGCACAGCATTCAGGAATAGTGCAAGAGCTGCTGGAGGCAATATAGCCACCGAGAGATTCAGGAACAAGCTCCTGGGATGTGCACAAGCACTCCTGCACTATTGCTGCACGGGCACAGCTCCTGTATGCTAATTACCCCATTTGCAGGTGAAAACCATGCAAATGAGGTGAATTAGTGATTCAGGAAGCTGGCAGCCATCCGTGCAGGAGTAGTGTAACCTGCAGAAATGTATTTGGCTAGTAACCGAGTACATTTCTGCAAACTACAAAATGGAGCCATGACAGCTCCAAATAAAGGGTGTATACAATGTGGAAGGCATGCCAATGGCCAAATATATGGCCATTGGCATGGAAAATAGGTTCAAAATAAAAAATAACTTTATTTGTTTGGGGGCTGATTTTGGCCGTTAAAGCGTAGGGCAGGGGTGGGCAAATGGGATCGGCCCAAAAATAAAAATAAAACCTTGAAAAAAGCTTTTTAGTCAAAATCACAATTTTGCCATTCTAGTCAATGGCAGGCAGAAGACAACAAGGCCACTGAATAGTGGTTGCTAATGGGGAAGGCTCAGTGTTAGACTTGAAACTAGGCATTAGCAGTAAATTCTATGCAAATGAGGGGAATGATACTGAATCACAGATTTCCCCTCATTGCTAGCCAGCACCCAACAGTGTAGGTGCAGGAAAACCATGGTGCAAGCCTAAGAGATAGCTGACATCATAGAGGGGTATGTCAGGCATACTGTAAGCTTATTGGAGCTCTGTGGCTCAGGTTTGCCCTTAGCTTTGCAGAGCTAAGGAAGGAGTTGTGTCTGAAGCTGCCTAGCAATCTTTACATTGCCTAAATGGGTGTGCATGCCGTGCACCAGGTTTTAAACAAAAAAAAATTAAACCAGGAAATAGAGGCTTTGTTCACATCTGAGCAGTAGGAAGGTAATCAAGGAAAACTAGCATAGTTGTCAGGTGAAATGTATCAGAATCAGCCAATTACACAGGCAGCAGCTCAGCCCAGCCCAGCAAACTACTATAAACTATGCAAACACCTTTCCCTCTGTTTTTCCCCACAAACTCTATACCACCGGTGTACACAAATGGGGAAATTTTACCTAACAAAAGCAACAAAATGATAGGGGCTGCTTTTGCTCTCATAAATCAACATGTGGAAGAGGCTGATGGTGGTGAGGATGAGAATGCTGATGACCAACCCACAGTGAGGAGAAGGAAAAGAGTGTACAGACCCAGGGTAACCTACCAGGGGCTACATGAGCTGGAGATAGTGGAGTGCTATAGGGTGGACAGGGACCTCCTACAGCAAATTGTTGAGCTGTGCCAGCCACGCCTCACACACAGAACCAACAGAGGGAAACCCATCCCAGTGGATACCAAGGTATGTGTAGGCTTAAGAATACTAGCCACAGGTGCCTTCCAAAGGGCAACTGGAAATATCATGGTGATCTCACAGGCATCAGCATCCAGGGTACTCCACCAGTTCCTGGATGCCATGTCAGCACATGCTGGTGAGTACATATATTTCCTCAACACCCGTGAGGCATTGACTAGCAATATGCGTCTCTTCCACAAAATAGCAGAATACCCTGAAGTAGTGGGTGCTATAGACTGCATGCACATACACATCAAAGCATCACCCAATGGGCGTATCTACATAAACCACAAGGGCTTCCCCTCCATCAACTGCCTGGTCGTGTGCGATGCCCAGGGCATTATAATGAATGTGTGTGCAGGCAGCCCTGGAAGCTATCACGACTCCCACATCTGGCATATGATGCAGCTGTACCAGAGATTTACCAGTGGGGACATCCCATATGGCCACCTAGTGGGGGATACTGGTTACGCACTCGACCCATGGCTGATGACACCCATCAGAAATGCACACACACCCAAACAAGAACTCCATAATGAGGTACACGCACAGACCAGAATCATAATAGAACATGTATTTGGGATGCTCAAGTCACGGTTCCGGTGCCTGGACATATCTGGTGGAGCCTTGCAGTACTCACCAGCTACATGTACCCAAATTGTCATTTTATGTGCCATGTTACACAATATGATCTGGTGGAAACAGCTGCAGAAGGAACAGCATGGGACAGGGCCACAGAGCCCCCCCACCATTGCCAAGGCGAGCATAGGCACAGAGTGACTCGGAGGAGGAACAACCTGTCCCTTCCACAGTAGGCAGAAGGAGGCATGCCCAGTATACCCAGGTCTTGGCAAAGAGTCAATGCATAGCACATACACTGACATGGTAGGAACCCAGGGAATGCCACCTCACTCCAACTTGCACATACAGTAAAAGGGATGCCAAACATGGCACTACCTATGCTTAACTATGTATAGGGAATGTACTATGTGCATCTGACACAGTCAGTCCTCCAGCACCATCCTCAATACTGGCACAGCCACAAGGTAAGTCATGCTCACTATCAATTGCTGAATGTAGTAGCATGTTCTGCGACCTGTATCTATGATATGGATGAGAGCATGTTAGGGAATCGGGTGGCTGAATGGGATGGCAGCAGATAGTAGACACCTATATCAGCAGCATGAAATCCTTAACAAATACTGGTGTCAACATAGTAGGCAGTACTAGACAAGGTGACAAAACCCACTGCAGGACATGTGGTGGGCCAAATGTGTGTCCTATGGACACACACATGCATGTCAGTGAGTCTCACATACCCAACAACAGTCTCAGCCAACAGGACAGGTGTAGATGACCACAAGGAAAGGCTGCGACAAGACCTTTGACTGATGGCTATGGAGAACAGCCCCCCTCCAGACCTACACAGACAGACTACAACATGTCAGGCAGTGGGATGTTAGTTCTGAAGGGTAAGAAATCTGAAAATGAAATGTAGGTCAATAAAACCTAAGAACTGTAGTACACTGATATGCCTCTAGTCTGCATGATAGGTCAGAATGCAGAAAGAAATGGAGTACCTGAAATACAAGTACAGTCATAACAAATGTTTACAGTTGTCAGGTGTGCCCCCCCCAACAATCCTATGTAGAAATGTAGTAACATGTATGTGTAGGTATAATAACAGCGGAGCACAGATTACCTGAGTTGGCCAAAGTAGCAGGATAGATTGTAGCACGTGTACAATATGCAGGGCTCTGTGTGTTAGGTTGTTGTGTGTTGTATATTGCGTGAAAGTGGTCAGCATGTAGACATGGAGGGTTGTGTCCTGATGGCCAGTGCCCAGTACTGTTGATGATAGGGTCAGGTTCTAACAACTGCAGTGCCAAACACAATGCATCCCAGCAAGACACAATCCAGCACTAATCCATACTAATTGTTCAGATGTAATATCTGTCACCATCTGAAAGATGGACATGTCATGAATGTGGGCCCAGACATACAAACAGTACACAGGTGGAAGTACCCCAGACAGAGAGTGTATAAAATGTTACTGTCTAATGGACACAGCTTTGGAATTGTACATACATTAGCTGGCTGTATAGTATGGAATACTGATGCAGTCTGGCCAAACACTGGCAGACCACAAAAGGCACAGGTATGAAGTACTGAGAAACTGCTGATGTCCTGCACAAGCCAGCATAAGTGGAATGCCCCACATATATCTGTGAGTCAGCTGCAGGTAGCTTCCATAGTACACATGCACCCAGCTCACCCCACCATCAGCCACAGGTACCTCACAGGACCTAACCCTGCTGTTGGGAATGAGTACAATATGACCCTCACCTCTGTATGGGAATAGCCACAGAATGCAGCATGCTGAAGAGGTGTCCCATGCAGGTGTGTCCCTAGATGTAAGCAGTACCCTGCCAGCATTCACACCAATGGATCAATAAGGACAGAAACTATTGACATTAACACCTTGCACACCTACCCTGTCACCCCAGGGGAATATAGTGGCTTGCAGCCTAGGACTGTAGGAGTGACACAATGCTCCAGCCTGCCACAGATGGCCTGCATTACTACCAAATACCCTACAGTCTTCTGTCAAAGGCCTGTGTCTCACCCGTACTGCCAATGTATGTTATCTCATGGACACCCAAATAAAAACACAACACAGTCCATGGAACACAAATGCAAGGCCATGTTGACAAATCCCAGTAGCATGTCCACCATGACCTACTGCATGAACTGTGGACCAACCCCTAAATACTGCTGGGATGAAATTATAACTATAGGGATACTTAGATAACATTTGCATAATGTTCGGAAGAGGATAGAATTACAGAGGGGGTAGAAGCATGGACGCCATGGGGTGTGCGAAGTCTGAAACTCAGAATTGTGCACATACTATCCCTGCCTGCAAACACAGGAATGGGTGGCCACAAACCTGTTTGTAAACCACAATGAGAAGGGATAATGACCAGAAAGATGAGCCCTGGCTCTGGGTAACCTGTGTGAATCTGTACAGCTGTGAGATATTGCCACAGCAGGATATGACCATTATGTCATGTTGATGGATGTACAAGCATGGGATCCTCAGCCACCACAGTACCAAGGTGCTGAACCATTTACACAGACCTATCAGCAAGTGTCTGCAGCTCCCCCTCGAGAATAGCATGATTGTGCAAGAATATGTAGGCTGCAGACCACAATACTGGACACAGCTTCATTCATCTTGTGTTCCCCAGGAAATTACTACAAGCAAATATGTATACCTGTCAGAAGTTGATGACATAAAACATCACAGTGTAAAACAGTACATATGTCTGAATATCTCTGCTAACACCAAAACCATGTAGCAGAAGCACCACAGACAAAATTAGTTACAGTATCCCAGTATTCTTTGCCCATTGTGACCCCATATTGTCAACCAATCTATAGATATCCTGCAGAAACAGGTTGCTAACTGTAGGTGTAGAACACAAATGCCTGCACTGGAGTACAACCTACCTGGAATGCTTTCACACATCCAATACAGAAGGTCATACTGGGCATGCTCCCACACTTACAGAAATGAAGCCCATGTCTGGCAACAACAGTGGACTATACATATCTGCCAGATGCAGATGTCTGTGCACACACTCCACAGTGCACACCAGTAATGCTTTGCACACACATCGGATAGGATTACACACATATATCAAAGGACAACACACTATAATAGGCCAAACATACACATACATAGATGTGTGAAAGAGAGGGTCAGACAGTGACAAAGAGCTTTCCATCATGAGGCTTGTCCCTCCCAGCACACATCCAATTGGCCAATACCACATGCTGTGCAAATGTTTATCTCTGTAGACATTTGCTTCTGGTATCCCTCAGCACTATAGTGTCTGTGGTGCTTGTGATAACTGTGTAACATGACTGTACAAGTCATTATTCATCTAGCAGTTGTATACATGCTCCTGTTAAATGTAAACCTGTGTGCGACTGAGTGTTGTGTGTGTACTTCCAGACAAATGGTTTATTGCCCATTCACACACACTGCACTCCCCATTGCCCTACTTTGGCAAGCCTGCTGATGTCATTCACCTTGAAATACACCTTTGGGGAAGGAGTAGTCATATAAGCTGTGTGGTGTGTGCTATAACTGCATACTGTTATAGTGTGATGTACTAGTTAGGTAGGAGGTCTAATCCCAGACATGGCAACTATGAGACTCTTGTGTGTGTAGGGATCACTGCTTTTGAGGCCAGTCACTACACTGTCCATTGCCCTACATTGGCAAGCCTGCTGATGTCATTCACCTTGAACTACACCTTTAGGGAAACAGTAGTCCTTTATGCTCTGTGGCACATGCTATAACTGTGTAATGCTATAGCATGATGTATTAATTAGGTAGGAGTTCTAATCCCAAACATGGCAACTGTGAGACTCTGTGTATGTGTGTGTGTGTGTGTGTGTGAGTGTGTGTGTGTGTGTGTGTGTGTGTGTGTGTGTGTGTGTGTGTGTGTGTGCATGTGTAGAGATCAATGCTTTTGAGACCAGTCACAGTCACTACACTGTCCATTGTCCTACTTTGGCAAGCTTGCTGATGTCATTCATTTTGAAATACACCTTTGGGGAAGGAGTAGCTCTGTAAGCTCCATGGTGCATGCTATAACTGCGTAATCCTATAGTGTAATGTACTAGCTAGGTAGGAGTTCTAATCCCAGACATAGCAACTGTTAGACTCTGTGTGTGTGTGTGTGTGTGTGTGTGTGTGTGTGTGTGTGTGTGTGTGTAGGGATCAATGCTTTTGAGGCCATTCACAGTCACTACACCTTCCATTGACCTACTTTGACAAGCCTGCTGATGTCATTCACCTTGAAATACATGTTTGGGGAAAGGCTAGCCCTATAAGCTCTGTGGTGCATGTGATAAATGCAGTACACTGTAGTAGCAGTGCATCACCAGGAAGGGGTTTGAATCTCAATACTGTCAAGTGTGTGTGTGTGTTTGTCATCAGTATCCAGTGTGGAGGTAGTTATGATTGTGTCATTGTGGAGTGGGTTTTGCACATTTCTTATATTGTGGACCTACTATATATCACAATGTCCAACTTACAAGGACAACAGATGTCAAACAGCAGAGAGGCTGGTGTAGAAAATCCATACCCCTACATGTGACATTATGGATTGGTGAACGATATAGGCAACCCTTGTATTACCCAAAGAACACTCTCCACCCATGTGTCATACACACTTGGCTAGGCAGCAACCACTATGTTATGGAATATAGAACACATACATGGCAAGAATTGCACAGCACTGGTCACCCACAATAGTAACCCAGATGAGTGGATGGTAAATACAATACCCACCTGTGTGGGCCAATCCAGAGACTACACCCATGAGACACACTGCATACCATTGTCATGTGGCCTGATGTCAAAATATACCCTTTGCCTGGCCTGTACAGCCTTCTGGCACAGTCAACTAATACACACCTGTGAAGCAATGAACCCATGCATGTCAGTACTGGCAAATCTGTGTCTGTGTGTTTGTGTGTGTGTGTGTGTGTGTGTGTGTGTGTGTGTGTGTGTGTGTGTGTGTGTGGAGATTAATGGTTTGGAAGCCATTCACACTCACTACACCTCCCATTGCCCTACTGAAGCATTCCTTCTGATGTCAGTCACCTTGACATACCATTTGCACATATATCAGCCTGATAACCTCTGTGGTGCATGTGATACCTGCGTAATACTGTAGTGTGGCAAATTAGTTAGTTAGGAATTTTAACCCTGACCCTGACAACTATGATAATGTGTGTGAGTCCCTGAGAGAGTGTGGTTGTGTCTTCCCTGACACCTGCTTTTGTGAACAGGCACATGTACTACACTTACATTATCCCTCCTTTATCACTGTTGCTGATGTCACTCACCTTCACAGATACCTTTGGAGAGCTCTCCAACATGTAAGCTCTGTGGTGCATGCAATAACTGCATAAAAATGTAATCGCAATACATAGTCAGGCAGGGGTTTGAAACCCTGTACTGGTAAGTATGTGACACAAACATTCTTAGCTCTTACTCTCCTATCCCCTTCCTTTCTTACATTGTCACTGTCTGTCTCTCTCACTCCCACTCTGGTGGATGTGGAAAAGTGCATATGCTTTACCTAGGCAGCAGCTTGTGTTTTGTAAGTGATGCTCATGATCAGTTGATGGCCTGTGCATGAATTGCAGTCCCCCACTAGCTGATTGCATGTGGAACAGCTATGGTAACATTCCCATAGCCAGTTGCATGGAAACACACTCCTATAACTAGGAACATCATGTGGGTGTTGGCCCTTTTCATTCACTGTGAGCAGGACTTTATGTCGGTGTTTGTCAAACAACAGAGGGTAGTGGGATATACCTCTTACAACATACACTGTGGAGACAGGCCAACAAACAGGAGGGGGTGTTCCAGACATGAGGAGAGAATGTAAGTCTTGCTCTTCTACATTTGAAGTAATGTTGGTTTAACAGGGTTTGTGTGGATATGGCTGGCCTATATGATTTAAAACCTGTCATGACAGTGTTATGTGGTTGAGGAAACTCTCACCTATAGGGCTATATGCAGACTGGCCAGTGTTTGGAGTCTTACATGTGTTGTGTAACTCGCACATGTTCTAGCTTTAGAAATGCAGTAGCATACTCTGAGGATTGCAGTCAGTACATGGTGACAGCCATGTGAGTTACTGACTTCATATCCAACAGAAGACATATGTCACAACAAACCCTGTTACACCAGTAAATGTATGAATTTATCACAGCAACATGGCAATACTGGCCCTGTGTTTGTGCCTCCAGCCACAACTCTGTCAACCTTTGTACATATGTCACGCAGTAAGAGGTGTATATGTTCAGTGCACCATTATTTACTGACATCATACCTGATAACAAGCCAGTGAGATACCAGACTGCTAGACATGTTATGTATAGTAGGGCTTATATTTGAGGAAAAACCTGGACATTCTGTTGTAGTGTGTACAGTAGTGAGGTCTGTGTACGTATGGTGATTGTCAACAGAGTGTGTATTGTAAATATGTACCTTGGCCTGTGTACAGACTTTGGTAGATGCCATTGTTCTTGGTCCTGTTCTATTTGATGTTGCATGCTGCTCCAGTGTATGGTACCCTATCAGCATACATGTTTGTAGGGCCAAAGCGACACTTGTCCTATACCACAGTCAGGCATCAGAATACACTGTGTATTGGCCCAGTATATGTAGGATTAGTGTGTGAGTGGCACATATGAGGATGGTGTTGATCACACAGTCCATATACTGTAATATTAAGCACACTTACTATATATGAATGTGGCTGTGTTCAGATTGGTTGTGGGTATGCACTTTCACACAGGTGTCTGTTACTCTGTGCTGCTACATGCCTCTAGAGCCTGCTATATTTGTTGGTACATGTGTATTCTCCCATAAGAAATGTAGGCCAGTGACAGTCTGCCTGTAGTTTGCACAGTGCTTTCTGACATGCCTAGCTGCTCAGTGTACTTATCAGTGTGATGTTATGTCAAGATATTTGTCAGATGTACTGTTGCCGTGCCACCATAACTGTTGCAAATTTCTGTCAAAGCAGTGGGATGCTGTACAGATGTATGTCACTGACTAGTGGGTAGTATGTAGGCTTGTGACCTCTGCTCTTCTGGTTATGTGTCAGGGCAGACAGTGTGTGTGAATACATAAACTGTGTGAGCTTATCTATTCCAGTATTTTCATGATATCCCCATTTACATGGCTGTAAACATCCACTTTGTCAGGCTTGGTCCACATATCTTGCACTAAGGGGTTCTGTGTATACCTCTGGACTGACCAGAGTGTGTCAGACTGTCCACATTTATTGGTCATATCTCTGCTGTATTCTACAGGATCATTACTGTGATATCTGTGGTACTGCACTATGATGAACTTATGATGTCTGTCAGTAACTGATGGCGTACATGTCAATATCAGATGTGACTTCACACACATTTCTGCTAAGACAGCCCATTACAGTAGCAGCAGTCTACATTTATACCTGCAATACTTACATGACATCCCCTTGCAGAAAGAGGTTGTGACTATTGGTGCTGAGGTATGACGCCACTACATGTTATGGACATACGTTTTACATATATGTATATATATCTCTATCTCTCTCTCTCTCTATATATATATATATATATATATATATATATAGATATATATATATACACACACAGATAGATCTATATATGACCATATATATAACTCAATATACAGATGTATATAAATACATATATATGAATATATATGTGTATGCACATGTACATATATATCTACACACATATATATATATATATATATATATATATATATATATATATATATATATATATATATATATCCTTATGTGTAAACATGACTGTTGTATTTACCTTCCCAGATGTATCACACGGTATTTATTTGATATGTGTATATTTAGATTTAACAACGTATGTGATTCAACAGTCATATCACTAACAAGTACTGCATAAGTGTAGAAGTCATAGCAGTTGTTCAATATTATTCAGTATGTGTACTGACAGATATATTGGAAAAAACAACTGTCTTCACAACTGTGATGGCTTAGTGGTTAACTGCTATGACTGTAGTGTTCAGGGTCCTGGGTTCAAGACATTCAAGGGTTATTTATTTTGTTGCTGGGCAGAACAAGCGCTGTTGGATGCAGAGTGGTTAAGGCAGTTTTGAATAGCTTTATGTGGGTTTTGCATGAATTTGCACAAAGGTAAGTGCTGCTAATGTACGATAAAACAAAAAAGGCACTTACACTGTTTCAAATTTGCTTACCAGTGAGCAAATCTGCTTAGCATTCATATTGCAGCAATGCTGAAACCTGCTAAGCATGGCTCAGCTCTGGTAATCAGTGCTCACATTCTGGTTTGATAAAATAGCAGGGTATGAAATCTCTAATACGTGCATTTAATTCCATGTACATAACATGCATCTATGTGCTGCCATTACAGTAGCAAGGGGTGTGGGTCTACTGTCTAGGACACCTGGGTATATATGACTTGTCCAGCACACTTTTCCCTTTGAATGTGTTTCATACATGGGTAGTATCCTAGGTTATATGCAGTCACACTGGCATGTAGTGTAGTGTATTATTACGTTACTACTGTTGACAGTGCATTCCCAAGTAAGAGTAGATTGCAGATTGTAGTTCTGGAACCAAACACCCCTGCATGCAAAGATGGACTCTGAGTCCTGACTATTGTGTTCTTGGTGTGTGAGCTGTGTGTCATTAAGTATTTGCTACTGGATATTGATCTGACATGTGGATATTAACTGTAGACTACTGTGTGTACACGTCATTGAGGGCTGCTGTCATGTAGTAATGGCATACCTATCAGTGTCAAACATCTGTTAACAAAGTCATCCTACTGCATAACCAGTTGGCTAGCTGATGTCTGTCTGTCCTCTGTACAGATGTGCAGATGTCTGGACTCCATCTTGGCTGCATACAGGCAATCTATGCTTGAGCGACACTGACATGTCTCCCCAGCTGTGTTATGAATGCCATAGCTAGGAATCCACACCCTGTATGCACCACATGCCATGGATACCTCAACTACATTACCACAGTCAACAGAACATGCTTGGGATCAGATCTCCAAGACAGACATTGACCATGTTATGTAATACATGTTGCATACATGTCAACTGGAACAGCTCACTGGCCCTTTGCAAGAGGCAACCAGATGATTGGATGTTGCATGCAACTCTCACCCTGAAGATCACCCCTGTGGTATCTGTTGATAGATGAACAAACCAAGAAGCATGCACGTGGGACAAAGTGCAAGGTCCAAACCAACCATACGAAAAGACAAAAAAAGGACCAGCACAGCGATAATGCAGGCAAGGGATGTTTATTATAAACTGAATCCCATTAAACAAAATAAATATTAGGCAGACCGGTTTCGGCTGAAAAAACAGCCTTCTTCAGTGCTGAAACAAAGTTCATTAATTAGTTACCCAGCTTGAAACATCCTGGTCTTATATAGACACTCAATTAAAGAGATATTGCCAAATAAACTTATTGGATTGTATATACTAGATCCATCTCATAGAAATCATAACATTATTGAAATCATGAAAATTGGTGAAGACTTATTTCCAAAATATTGAGTTGAAAAGATGAAAAAAGAATTATAAAAAATGGAAAGATAAAAGATTATTAAAAAATATTGCATGAAAAGGCAGGTTAGCATATTATACCATCTCATTTAATCCAGGTTTGAACAAAGCCCCTAGCCTGGTTATCCACATTGTTTCCATATTGTTAAGTTTATTATGCCAACCTGCTTTAAAATTTCTATGCATTTTAATTTTATCAATGATAATAAATTTAAAGACAGCCGTAGGATGTTGAATGGTGTGTTTGTAAAGAGCATTGGACAGACAATGGTTTCTAATGGCACTGAGGTGTTCAATGATCCTGAGTTTAAATGGTCTGGACGTCTGACCAACATAAAATGATGAACAGGTACATGTAGCTAAGTAAATGACCCAATCTGAACTGCAGTTACCAAAAATGTTAATTTGATACACTTTAGATGTGTTCTTACTTGCAAATTCCTTAGTTTTGAGAATATTTTCACAGGCACTGCAGTGCCCACAAGGAAAGCATCCAAGCAATGGGTCACCAAATAAAGTAGCTTGAACGGGTATTGCTGGTGTGTACCTCTTATAATGTGTAAGCCTTGAATGTGTAGTCCTGCCCCTCCTGTATGAAAAAGCGCATTTATCTGGTAAAATATCATTCAAAAGTTCATGGGATTTGAGTATATCCCAATGCATGTCAATGATTTCTCTAAATTTAAATGTATTGTTCCCAAAAGTAGTAACAAATCTAATTGGCTGCCTTAGATTAGATGTTTCATGATGCTTCATACTATGATGTTGTAATAAAGTGGATCGTGTCACATGCTTAGTTTGCTCAATGGTGTGAGAGATATGATGCTTGGGATATCCATGATCAATGAACCTGTATGACAAGTCTTGTGCACAGGCTTCATATTGTTCCTCTGATGAGCATATGTGTTTCATACGTAGAAATTGGGATTTCAGAATATTTTGGATGATGTGGCGGGGGTGAAAGCTTGATGCATGTAATAATGTGTTATACTGAGGAAACTTCCTATGTACATGTGTAGCTAAAGTATTTTCCATCTGTCTGGAAACAACAACATCCAAGAAAACAATCTCTTCATATTCAATATTCAAGGTAAATTGTATATCCCAAGGGTTGTTGTTGAGATACTTAACAAAATCAGACACATGGTCCTTATCCCCATGCCACACCATCCAACAATCATCTAGGTACCTCCTCCAGATATCAAGATCATTTATATGCAAATTATGGTCCACATCATAGATGAATGATTGCTCAAAAAATCCCATAAATAGGTCAGCATAGATTGGGGCAAAAGAAGCCCCCATTGCCGTCCCCTTAATCTGCCAATAAGGTTGTCCATCAAAATAGAAAATGTTTTTACATAACACATACTCAGTGAGCTTTACCAGAAAATTGTTGAAACCAGTGGAATATAACCCAGACTTATTTAACCAATATGAAATAGCAGTGATTCCGGCATCATGTGGAATGCTTGTATATAGAGATGACACATCTAAAGTACATAGCCACCAGTCGGCTTCCAGTTGTGAATCCTGAATAATATTCAGGAATTCAGTTGTATCTTGTATCCGCGATCTAACATGAACCAAAAGCGGTTTCAAATAATATGTAAGGAAAGTGGAAAGTGGTTCTGTAAGAGAGCCTCTACCTGAGACGATTGGTCTCCCTGGGGGGTTGATAGAATCTTTGTGGATTTTAGGAAGTAAATATAAATATTGGGGCATAGGTTCAGCCACTTTGAGTTGTTTACAAGTCTGTCTGCTAATAATCCCTTCTTCCATTGCTAAATCCAGTAGAGAATCTATCTGTGCCTTAAAATTGGGTGTAGGATCAACAACCATCTTAATATAGAAACGAGTATCGGCCAGCTGTCTGTAGGCCTCACCTTTATATGTGCTATGATCCATAACAACAACCCCACCCCCTTTGTCAGCCGGAGTAATAACTATTGAATGGTTAAGTTGAAGTTCAGTTAATGCATGTCTCTCAGCTTGGGTAAGGTTATGATGAATGGGTAAGTATCTGTTAGAAAAATGCAAATCTTTAGTGACACATTCTTTAAAAATAGAAACATGTTTATCCATAGGCGGTACAAAGTCCGATTTACCAAATTTAAACTCAGTAGATATTTGAGTGGAATCTTGGTCTGAAAAAAATATTTTAAGATTAATCAATCTACAGAAATCATTAACATCATTTAACAAACTAAATTCAGAAACTGGTGCAGAGGGCACAAAATTCAGACCTTTATTAAGTACTTGGACATGTACAGGTGATAATTCAAAAGATGAAATATTATGTACATTGTTCACTATTTCACCATCTGTTGTAACAGTACCTGTAAACTGGATGTTCCCATGTCTGTTTCTATGCTTTCTGCCCCTCCTGCGTGTCTTATGTCTAAAGGGTCTAAAGGGTCAGACTGTTTATGCTTGGCAGCAGGGGACGCTTGATGTGAAGGCACATCATAATCAGTAGCTGACAAGTTTTCATCCTCAGAAGTCATACTGACTGAAGAATCTGTCCTTCTTAAAATTGACCTGGGCCTTTTTCGGCCTTGATTGCTTTTATTTTTAATCACTCTATCAGTGAACCTGACATTCTTTGATACCACAAATGGTTTCCCTTTATCATAATCAGACATATCTCGATTAAATTTGTGTGTTTTTCTCTTGATCAGTTGTTGTTCTAAATTGGCCAAATCTTTGGCCAAAGCGGAAATATGTTCCTGGAAATAGGCTTCGGTTTGAAATACTTGAGCCTCCATACAAACTTTGTTGATTTCAACTGTTTGTGATTCAATAGTTCTTTCTTCTGTTGATAGATGGCCTGCTGGCACATGCAGGTGGCATGATACCACTGTACACACATCCCCTACACTTCCCATATCTCCATGGACAATAGCCTGGTACACACCTATGAACATCTGCACCAATGGACCCCAGTACTGACAAACGTGTATGTGTGCATTACTGAGAATAACAGTGTCTGTGTGCTTGTAAACCTGTAGTTGATAATACCCTGAGGCCCTTCACACTCACCGCACCCCCCATTGCCATAGTTAGGTGTGGCTGCTGCTGTACCGGACATTATATGTACCTTGTTACACTCTTCACCCTAAGTGCTACCTGGGGCTTGCAGTACCAGCACAGCACTGTTTACAAATGGGTTGATAGGCATGTGATATCCTATGAGTTCTGGCAAGTGTGTTTATGTATGCATGTGTGTATATTTGTAGGGTATAGCATTCTGATACCACATTCTCCTAATACAATATGCCTTGCCACACAGTATTAGGGATAGTGATGTTGCTGACTGTAGGAGAGCCATGACAATGCATCACCCTACTATCCCTGTGGCATGTGCATTAGATGCATATCCCTGTAGTAGCACTCTTGGGATAGACAAAGGGTTGTAGTGCAGTCCTGGCCAATGTGTGATGGTGGGTATGTCAGAGTATTATCATGGGTTTCAGTGAGTACAATATCCACTGTGGGGTGTGGGGGCTGGGTATATTGTCTTTACACCATGGTACCTCTAGTACATGTCCCATGTTCCACTGTATGGGGACTACTGTCACCATCAACCATACAGGTAACTGATAACACTATCCATCCCAATTATGCATGTGCTGTGTGCAACTTATGTGTAACAGAATGGACACACTGACAAGGTAGCTAGCACTGATACGCCCAGGTCTCCCAGAAGTGAATGACTGTTATGTGTTTGTCAATGTGTATATGACAGTATGTCACACTATGTATTGTCCTTAAACAACCGGTACATCCCCCATTACCATACTGTACAGGCCTGGGGATGTTCTTCATGTAACATGTAACCTAGAACACACCTAATCGTAAAAGCTGTATGGTGTGTGCAATTAAGACCACACACATCAGTAGCACTACATACCTATGTAGGGGTTCTAGTCCCAGTGTTGCCAAGTAATAGTGTGTGTGTATGTAAAGGAATCTACTTCTGTTTGCAAAATATACATGTCCCAAGAGGACATCTGTTGGAGAACTGCTTGGCAAATTCTAACATTTCACAGGTATTATCCTGTGGAAATACATTCCATCACAACTAGTGGCAGATGTGTAAATGCCCTCTTTCCTACTGTAAAGGTGTATAGCGATACTGGGGTTGGTATATATAGCTGGGTGTGGCTCTTGTGGTCACAGCCACCATCATTGCAGTTACTGTTGAGTGTATCCCCCCACTTAGCTGGCTGTAATACTGTTCAGTTCATGTTAACAGGTTAAGTAGTTGTCTATCACACTATCTGTGCTTCTACAGCACCTCACGCCCTCCAAAGGGTAGGGCTGTGTCACCCACACCAGCACAACTATGTTTACCAAGTTGAGG